>NW_017307325.1:589295-611904 GCF_000935625.1 Nanorana parkeri
GGGGGGGGGGGGAGTGGCTGCGGTGCCATTGAGTTCAATGCACCGCCACAAAACAAAGTGAGCCGGCCGGGTTGTGTTTGAGGCCAAACGCACAAGAACGCACTCTTGATGGTGTGACTGGGCCCTGAGGCAGCAGCCTGCCAGGAGAATATACACGTCAGTTTTTGTTTTGCTGAGTCCTCTCCGTAACATAGTTTTATTACCTGTTCATCCTTCCAGAAGGCGTTATTTTACCTCTTCCTGCAACAATGTGACAACGCTGTTCATTCTGCATCCAACAGCAGGGTTGTCATCCTGAGGACTGGGTGGTCTTGGCTGGACATGTGGTTTTATGGATTTAAAGGAAGCAAGAAATAAAAACCCAAATGTTTTAAGCAGTTCCAACAGCAGGTTTTATTTCTATTTTGACCAAGTAACCCATAGGAACACAAGTTGACTGTTGTAAACCCCCTTGGCAGTGTTCAATGGTTTTTCCCAGCTCCTGTAACTTTCGCGGGCCAGCTTGGTATGCCTATTCATTTGGAGAAAATATTAATGCTTATGAAATAAAAGGAATTCATATAGTGAACACTGTGGTTACTGATATAGACACCACATAAGGAAACCTCCCGGTTCCCTTCACACACCTTGTGGATTCAGCAAGGTTGTAGAGTTGGAGGAAAGCAAGTGTGGTTGTGGTGCAGCATTTTTGCAGATCGCACTGGACCGGAACGCAGGCACTGATGTGCCAGCGTTCGGGTGATCGCACTGCAGGCGGGGGGCCTGGCTGTGGTGCCATTGACCGCCCCTTAACGCAGGGAGTTGGCCGGAATGCCATTTATTGCGTTCCATTGCCTGGCCGCTGTGGAATGCACTGGTTGCGCTGCAAACCGGCTCAAGGATTGGGCTGCCTCTTGGTGAACCTGGATATTGTCGTGGGACCAGGGGTGCCCGGCGCTGGCTGTGTGATGTGCACATGTGACGCTGCCGTGGCTTATTAGTCGCCTCGCGTGCTGATCATGGCCAGGGAGGGCCTTGCGAGCACTCCTCTCCTAGCTGTTCCATAGGTTCCCAAGGACTTGTGGCCTCCTTGTTGCCCAGACAACGGGGGCGTCGCTGGCCCCTGCTGGGTTTAAATTCCAGAAAGAGCCAAGACTTGTTGGTGAGTTAAGGTGCCCATACACCTGCCGATTATCATACGATAATCGCGGGAAATCCAACGATCGTACGATAATCGCGGGAAATCCCGCGATCGTACGATAATCGGCAGGTGTATGGAAGGCGTGCGACCGTTTCTACTGTACAGTCGCACGTCTTTTGTCTTATGAGGATGTTTGAAAACCAGCCGAAAATCGTACGATTTTCGGCGCGTTAGTGGTGTGCTCAAATGCCGCACGGGCCGGCGTGCGCAAGCGCACACTGCACATTCAGGATTGCAGTCATCGGAAGCCCGCCCCACTTGCGATGATCGCAAGTACGATCTGCCTGTCCAACGTGGGCAGATCGTAAGTTTTTTAATTACCTTACAACCATCGCAAGACAAAAGTCTTGCAATGGTTGTAAGGTGTATGGCCAGCTTAATTCTGCCATATCTAAAGCAGCTACGGCGCCTCATTTCCTGCCTTCCTTCCCCACTATTCTCCTGGTTATCGACCCCTTGCTTGTCTCCCCGTTTATGATACTCGCTGCCTGCCTCGACCCGGACTGTACTCTGACAACGTATTTTGGATCATCCTATCTTGTACCTCAGCCTGGACTTTCCTTCTGGTATTGTTCCCTGCTATTGGGTTCCACTCCAGTAAACAGGGGGACTCGGCTCCTTCCCTAACAGATATACACTGAGGGGCCAGATTATTATGACCACCCCATCATTACTTCGTTGGGCCGCCTCGTGACTCCACGAGATGATGAAAGATGATGCGAGGAATCTGACACGGCACTGTTGCCCTTCTGTTGTCTTGTACCAGTCTTGCCCCTCCCCCGTTCTGCCCTAACATTGACTAGTCGCTGACGGGCACAATTCGCACATTCAGATTTTCGGCTGACAGTCCGGTCTTTAAACACTTTAACAACAGCCGCTCTTGAACATTTTACGAATTCTGCTGTTTTGCTGATACTCGCTCCATGGCTCCGAGCGCCAACAATCATCCCACGTTCAAAGGCTGTTACATCGCATTGTTTCCCCATATCTTCAGAAACAAATCACTTCTACTGTCGTGGTAACCAACCTGCTTCCATATTTATAATGGTCTGGCCCTCTAGCAACTTCAGCGCCAAATTATAGCTAATTTGCCTACAAACGTCAGGTGGTCATAATAATCTGGCCACTCAGTGTATGTGCTGCAAGATGGAGGCTCTCAGAGTTAGGACCACACTACACAGGGGCCTTAATGAGGCAGTGCGCCTTCCACATATTTTGCAAAACTTGTGAAACATAAGCCTGTTTTTAACCCTAATAGACAGCGTGATTTCTGGCTGGTGAGTGTGCTGGGAAATGTTATGCCTTTGTACTGTATAGGGCACTTCCATGTGCACCTTACTTTAAAGGAGAACTATGAGGTGAGTGCTTTTCACTCACCTCATAGTTCTAGCCGACCTGTGACAATGAGACTGTCACAGGTCGGCTCAGTAGATCGGGAAGTGAGCGAACACATACTGGCGTTCACTCACTTCTCGATCTTGTCACGGGGGAGGGACCGGATTCCCCCCTCCTCCAGCGCTGTTGGAACAGACGGGGGAGGGTACAGCTGGCTCTGCCTCTACATAGGCAGAGCCAGCTGTCACTCATGCAGCTGGGCGGATCCAGACATCATTGTCGGGATCCGTTTCAGCTGCGCCGTCTCAGTATACCGCGAGCAGTAACTATACTGAGCTTAGGGTGACGGGAGGACGCTAGTTTGTGTCCTCCCGTTACCCTTAGGAGGACTATGGGGAAAAGCCCTAACCCCATAGTTCTCCTTTAAAGCTAGAGGCGTTGGTGTGGGAGAAGCTCATGGTGGTGTACACGTTGCTTATCTTTTTTTTGGAATTCATTGGATCTTGCTTTTTGAATTGACTTCATTCCAATACATTTTTGACTTCACTTACGCTGGTCCTTGTGCGGCTGATCTTTTGGAGATTTACTTTAAAGCTAGTTATGAATCGATGAGTGCGTTTGCCATTTGTTTCACCAATTTGGAGATGGTGGCCTTCCAGAGATGAGCTCCAGGAATAGATCCCCTATGGCCACTGGAGAAGGCTCCTGGTCACCACAGGCTACACCCACCCAGAAAGAGCTGGAATCATCTGCTACATAGCAGACTTTTCCATTAGATGACCCGCTCTGAAGTCTTCCCCGCTGGTCATGGAGGATCTATTCCTGGAGCTCCTCTCTGGACCTCGTCCATCTACAGGACTTTACCTTATTCTGTATGCGTGCAATTGTTGCTTGTAATTAATAAATCCTCAGATACTACACTGTGTCAGGCACTTATTCTGTTTTCAATGGTTTTATGAGCTGCACAGGAGTGACACTAAGGACTGAGCGGAGACTTTATTTTGTTGGTACAGATTTATATTTTGTCCAGTGTTGTGTAAACCATCATTCATAATAATAGTACTTACCTTTGGAGCACATATACTTATTACTCCATGATATTACAGGCAGGACATGTGTGAGCACCATACACGTTTTACTTACTTTTTTATGGGTAATTGGATTGGACATAACACCAAAACTTAAGAGCAGCCCTTCCTCCAGCCATCCGAGCTCAGTACAAAACAATAATAATGGCAATATCTAACACATGAGGGTAGGGAGCAGTGACCCTCAAATGATTCCAATGGATTTTACAGTAAGTACAAAAATTCTATTGTCTTAATCATCCATTGAAGGACACGGGGCTTCTTATTCATAAACCGTGAGATATCCCCAAGTTTACAAACAGCACAACAACAACATGCGAAGAGCCCAACCGACAACTCAAGGAGTTCAAAGATGGGCCTCAAGATCTTGTACCAAAATCAGCATGTGTCGATGCAGGCACACCCGCCTTGTATAAGTGTGGGCAGAGGCCCAGGGCACATCCTGATAACTAGGATTCCCCGATATTAGTATTGGTGCCGATTACTCGTACTTGCCCAAATGCTCTGATGCCTAGCCCGATACTTCCAGTATTAGGAAACCGAGCAGCGTTTAAAGACGTGCTGCCTGGCTTCCCGGTTGTTTGGAAGCTGGCCAATCAGGAAGTCAGGCCCTGTGTAATGACACTCTCATGTCGCGTCATTACACAGCGCTTGTTCTGCCTGAAGGGGCTCCTGCGCGACCCCGAAACGTCGCAATGAGCGCCAATAAATAGTACTTCTACCTTTGGAGTGTCGGTGTCCATACTTTTTTGTATTACTGGACAGTAGCCATCCGTCGACTGCTGATGCACCCAACCATTCTTATTATGGATAATCGGTCAGGAGTGCAATGGGTTGTATTACACAGCGCCCGGCTTCCTGATTGGCCAGAAAGCCGGCTCCATGCTTTCTTGTCACATAGTGATGAGAAGCATGGGGACGGCTTCCCTGCTAATCGGGAAGCCGGGTGGCGAGTCTTTACACGCTGCTCAGTTTCCTAATACTGGAAGTATCGGGCTAGGCATCAGAGCATTTGGGCAAGTACGAGTAATCGGCACCAATACTAATATCGGGGAATCCTAGTTATCAGGATGTGCCCTGGGCCTCTGCCCACACTTTTACAAGGTTGTGACCTTCCCATAATCTTACCTCTGTTGAGCAGGATGGCAAAAGAAGGGGATATGGCCTTTAAGGCTAAGTGCACACCTGGGCGTACGGAATATGCACGTTTGAAGCGCGTTTCGACCTCGATTTGCGGTTTAAAAAAAAGCACGTCAAACGCGCTTTTCGGAGGGCTTTCCGGCTGTATCCTAATGGATACGCGCGGCAAATATGCCCCAAAGAAGCTCCTGTACTTCTTTGGACGGAGGGCTTTTTTCAGCGCGTTCCTATGCGCTGTAAAACGCCCAGGTGTGAACCAGGCCTAAGAGCAGACCTTCAGTTTTGTGGTTAGCGTCCAATTCTCCTGTAGGTGGCAATATAGCCCATGGTTCAAGAATAAACATGAAGCACTGTCTGACCATCTTGACAGGTTCTCTTTAATTAACCTCATATGTCTGGGATTGTTGACCCAGCTGGAGCGCAGAGGTTGCCTATCTGTGCCGTACTCGGTTTCATCTGCAGTTTCAATAACTTTGTTCCCTGCCAGCGTCTCACCCTGCCAGACACTCCCCTTTGACATGCAGTGCTGCAAAATCAAGCTTTATCATAGAGAAAGGGCAGCGTACCAATACATGCGCAATCTGCCCACCTTTAGGCGATCCTTGAAAACTCATCTCGTCAGGGAAGCCTATCATCCCCCCACCTTCACATTACACCGATCATTTTACTTCTTACCTCTTGTATCTAGGGATGCAGCGATATATCGGCCAAAAATGGCACTTTTGGCATAATGCTTAAAGTGCTATTTTCCTGCAGATACAGCGGCGCATCCATGCTTTCTTTCCTCTCCGCTGGGAGCTGCTCTGTGTCCCAGCGGGGAGGAGAGAAACTGTGATAGCCGGCCGAGCGCTGCGGGAGGAGAGCGCTCTGAGCGGCCGGTGTCTCCTCCCGCACCGCTCAGCCTCCTATCACAGTCCGACAGAGCGGTGTGTGGGCGGAGACAGGCCGCGCTGTCACAGGAGGCTGGGCTCTCCTCCCGCACTGCTCGCTCAGCCTCCTGTGACATCGTTTCAGGATGGAGAGCGGTACAAGTCAGTGTTGGAGTGTTTGTAGATAATGGAGGACAGAGTATGGTTACTATATCCTCAGTTATGAATGAATGGGAAGTGGTCTACATCACCTCCTGTCCATTCATGATTGTGGTTATAGTAAACACACTCTGTCCTCATGTTATGAATGAACAGGAACACTCAGTATAGAGGATTCCTGTTCATTTATAACACGGGACACAGAAAAAGAGATAGAGGACTGTGTGCCCTCAATCTCTTTTTCTATTTTAAAAGGGAAATATCAGGGGTCTGTTTAGACTAGGCATGCACCGATACCGGTATTATTGTAATTGTATGGTCTCCCTCGTTTTTGTAAGGCACTGCGCCATCTGCTGGCGCGATATAAATCCTGTATAATAGTAATTCCAGTTATCCGTGTGCCTCTTTAAAGGGTATGCACACCCCAACAATGAACTCCTATCATTTGCTCCCTTTTGGTCTGAAAGTGTTTTGTTATATCTGGTCACAAAATACCTCTTGACCAATTCAGACGTCCTGCACACACAAATCCTGTGTTATCTCAAGGAGAGCAATTATCTCTCCCAGGTCTTATTTTGGGACTACATGATAATTTGCCTTTATGTTGTAGAGACTGGCAAATTGGATGGCCTGAGTATTTTGGCAAAAAGAAAAACTTGGCAGGGCTGACACCACACAGCACAATTTAGGAGCTGAGCGGCAGATTAACAGGTGTTTTGCTGTATTTGGAGGATAGCGTTCTCCCGTGACACTACTACAGCTCGCGGTATACTGAGACGCCGCAGCTGAAACGGATCCCGACAATTCTGTCTGGATCCACCCAGCTGCGTGATTGACAGCTGGCTCTGCCTATCCAGAGGCGGAGCCAGCTGTGCCTGCCCCCTCCCGATCCGCCAGTCAGCGCTAGAAGATCAGAGCGAATCCCTGCAGGGCACCGTGAGTGACAGTCACGGCTCTCTGCAGGGATAGACCGAGAAGTGAGCAAGCGGCGGTGTGTTCGCTCACTTCCCGATCTACTGAGCCGACCTGTGAGTTTCATTGTCACAGGTCGGCTCAGATTATGAGGCTGAGTGAAAGTCACTCACCTCATAGTTCTCCTTTAAATGGATACAACATGGGGAGAAGTGCATGTATTAGACATGTACCACATTTGCCCTGACATACACCATCACATGGAACAAAGTTGTTTAAAGCAGCAGATGATCCCAAGTGCAGCATTCACTGTTGTGGAGAGCTCCACGTGCCTCAAGGCCTATCTGTACCCGGGGCTAGTAAAGGCAGTAGTCAGGAGCCTAAAGCTGGCCATACACCTATAGATTATCTGCAGATGTTCTGTGGTCAGATGGAAAAAGTTCAACAGAGTCCTCCATCTACACTAAACTGTGCGGATGGAGGAATCTCCCACTGGGCCAAGCTTCAGCATCTTGCTCGTTGGCCCTGAACATCTACAGGTGTATGGCCAGTTTGTACTTCTGAACGGTAAGTTTTCTTGTGCCTGTGCTTCAGCTTTACCAGGGACAGGCAAATACGCCATGTATAATGAGCACATAGTAAAACATCGGACCATTAACAATGGCACTTGGCGGCATCACTGGTGCAGTGTCATCCTTGTCACGTTAAACAACTGATATGGTTCCTTATAACCATTAGGCACATTGAATTGGACTTATTCTGTAATGTTGAAGATGTTTTTGGAGCTTGTCTGTAGTTCTGGTAAGTGCAGGGACATACCCCAGCATGTATATGCACACAGGTAGCACAGACACCTTAATCCAAGCATTATGGAATATGGAGATGCTGATTGTCCAAGAACAGATTTTAGATTGCAGGGCCCTTCTTACAATAGTTACATAGTATTTGAGGTTGAATAAAGACATTAGTCCATCAAGTCCAACCTATTAGGATCTCATTCTAGGAGTACCCGTACCCCTGTATATTACCTGTACCCCTGTATATTACCCGTACCCCTGTATATTACCTGTACCCCTGTATATTACCCATACCCCTGTATATTACCATTATAGACTTGTCCCTGCAATACATCCCCTTCTTAATACAGGACAAGACCCTGCTAGCTTTGTTTACAGCAGCCTGGCACTGCAAACTACCATCTTGTCTTGAATTGTGTCAGAATGTCTTCCTTATATTGTAAGGTGCTGAGCAAACTGTTGGCAATAAAGTGTGAAAGTTGCAGCACCCTCTTGATCCAGTTATGTAACCCAATCCCTGGTGTCAGGAAGCCTGTATAGGTATTACATTTTTGGTTCACTTGGCTGAACATATGAATTGCTATCAAACCACCGGGGTAGAGATGTTAATACAGCACTGCATGTGGAAGACAGACAGTGTTGGAGGCCCTGAGCCCTGTTCCAGTTTGATGGAGTTGGCTTCTTTCACACTTCTTGTCCTCTTCGTCCAAAATGTGCACCTCACTGTCCTTAAAAGAATGTCCCTTTACCCAAGGTGTAAGAAAACTGCAGAATCTTGACCTGTAGCATTTACCTTCCTATGTTGGGCCATTCTTTGAGAGGTTATAATCAACCGAGCCTCTGAGCCGGCTTGTTGTTGGACCGGTCCTTCCACCATCTCTTCCCGTCCACTGCAACAGCCTAAGGACCCTGAGTCGTCATGTTCTATAAAGTGCATAGGACGTGAGGACACAGAGGGACATTTCATTGCTGCATTGTAGGAAGCGGACAGGCTGGAGGGAGTGCTGCGACAGCCAGCCCCAAGGTTCGGGTGAATATAACTTTTAGGCCCTAGACGAAAAGCAGTTAACCCTTGCAGTGGAGTAGCCCCACTGCAAGGGTTAAAACATTTTTTCCAGGCGTTGTTCTTTAACCTCCCTGGCAGTCCGATTTTTAATTTTTTGAAACGTTTAAAATGCCAGCCGGTTCCGCCCACCCTGCGACGCGGACGCTCGCAAGGGACGGAACCCGGATGCCGGCATCGGCCGGAGGACACAGCGGGGATCGTGGACATGGTAAGATACGCTACGCTGTAATCCCGAGTGTGGCTCGGGGTTACCGCTTATGGTACTGAAAATTAACCCCGAGCCACACTCGGGAATACCGACCAAGGAGGTTAAAAGGACACAGGGATGCAAAATTCATTTAAAAGATTCCTCTGACCGTTTCTGACATTCCAGCTACACACAGGATGACTATTACTCACTGTGCTATACAGCTCTCCTTTCTTTGCCGAGTTCACAACTTTGACAACTCCTATGTAGGACAAACAACATCTACACATTCCATGGCAGTTTAAAGTGACACTAAAGGAGTTAAATCTTAAAAATACATTCAAGCACCTCAACTATTAACAAAAATGTATCTTATTTCACTCGGCTGTAGATCCTGAAATCTTGTATTCTACCTTTGTTCCCCATGGTCCCTGTGTGTGTTGTAAAGTAACAACAGCTCCAAGCTCACTAATTTGTACTGAGATCATAGTCCATCACAGGACCGAATTTGGAAGATTCCACTGTACTGCAGGGGAGGAGACAGGCTGGAGGGAGCACTGTAACACCTGGCCGCCTTGGAGCTTCAGGTGAGTACATCTTTATTCCCTCTACACACTAAACCCTTGCGGTGTGAGGGTAGCCCCACTGCAAGGGTTGACAGTCTTCCTGGAGATCTTCTTTAAGGTTCCTGTACTACTTGTGTGCAACTCTGGGGTATCTGCCTGATCCCATTAGATGTGACTTAATCTGGTCATATGCCTAGCGATTATCTGCAGATTTTCTGTGGTCAGATGGAAAAAGTGCAACACGTTCCTCCATCTATTCTAAACTGTGTGGATAGAGGAAACTGCCCGCTGGGCCAAGCTTCAGTATCTTGTAATAATGAGTGTGCAGCGCTGTAGGTGTTTTATGTGTTACACATCTATTAACGTGCTAAAATCCCTACCTGCAACCCCCTGAGGACGTCGACTGTGACGAAACGCGTCGGGGCGGGCCTATTCCATGTGATACCACGATCAGGAAATACATGCTTGGCGGACGCTGGATTTGGTGCTACGTTTGACCGGCCGGTTTTTGCTGTTTTAAACTGAGTTTTCTATGTTTTTTTAAATAAACGTGTATACTTGCCACACCATGTGGAGTTTTTCTTTTATGATCCCACAAATGCTCGAGTGACGGGATACTGCCGGATAGAATACCTTGAATGTGGACGCATAGAATCATCTACACTGTCTATTTTTCACAAACAGTGGGGTGAGTGCGCACCGCAGAGGGGGATTCGTGGACACTTGCACAGCGGTGCTGAAATATTTCTGTCTGGGCTTCATTTTTTTTCTACTTTGGATTTTCCACATTATCATCACAATTGAACTTTATTTTGATGAATTATCACTGACTATTGTATAGGATTTGATTAAGTTGGCTGTTATATAGCTACACAGCGGATTTTATGAGGCACTTGTTTCCTTTTAATAATTACAGATATTGCTATGTGAAGACACTAGGATCACCTAATATTGTTTGTATTTTTATTTGTTTAACCACAATTTTTTCATATTAATATATCTCCGAAAAAGGGATTGCACTTTACCCATTGTAGGGATTTTAGCACGTTAATAGATGTGTAACACATAAAACACCTACAGCGCTGCACACTCATTATTTCATTGTCGTTAAAAACTATAGCGCAGCAGCTTTAACACTTAACCCTTCCATAAGCGCAGATTTCACATTTTTCACTTCAGTATCTTGTAGACGGCCCCGCTGGCTGTCAAAATACCGGAACAATCTGATTGGATGCAGTCATTGTTCAAGTGTTTTGAGAGCCAGCGGGGCCGGCTAGCAAAATACTGAAGCTTGGCCCAGCGGGAGATTCCTCCATCCACACAGTTCAGCGTAGATGGAGGAATCTGTTGCACTTTTTCCATCTGACCACAGAAAATCTGCAGATAATTGTAAGGTGTACGGCCAGCTTTAGAAATGTAGAAAATGTCACCAGCACAACACAGATCCATTTGTCAGTGCAAATCCATTTATTGATGCTAACGAATACTCAGAGTAACATCAAGCGCTTTCGGTGCCACGCAGGGTCCCCTAATCAGGCTCAGAGTAAACTTTTGAGCCTAAGTTTACTCTGAGCCTGATGAAGGGGACCCTGCGTGGCACCGAAAGCGCTTGATGCATCAATAAATGGATCTGTGTTGTGCTGGAGACATTTTCTACATTACTAGATTGAGGACGGCGCCATCCGTGGTCATTGATGGGAATTCCGGTAAGGTGTGCTACAGGTTTTGGGGCAGTGGCCAGCTTTCGAGACGCTATGAAACATCTTCAACATAACAGAACAAGCCACGTTGAATGCGACCATCTACCACTAGGTCTACAATGACCCGGATAAATATGAACCTTCACAGACATGTTCACTTGTGTCAAAACAAAGTTGCTGAGCATTAGGGTGCAGCACCCCTCTGTACCCAGTTCTTAAACAAAGCCGCTTGTATTTGAAGTACACTCGGCGACTGAGCAGTGTACTTTGCCATGACTAATTCCTCCATGTACAAGTCAAGGATGACGAGGGTGGAGCTGTTTGAAGAAAAGAGGAAACAGTTCATTATTGTTTTACCAACTGTTATTTCCCAAACCCAAATATCAGCAGCCACATTGAACTCCATTCCACAAAAACTATAGCACACTGTTTGCAGCATCACATTTGTTTTATTACACCAATTGCTAATGGTAAACAGCCATAGCACTGAAATAATGTAGAGGACACGATGACATTTAAAGTGAACACATTAGAACATAGATCAGATTTCTCAAGTAGTTGGATATCTTTCAATGCTGCTTTACAAAATTCTAATACGCTTAAATAACAAAAACCTTAATTCTCAAGGCTTTCCCCCCACTTCATACATTCAGTAGTGCTCTTACAAATACACATTTCCCATGAAAAATAGAAATACAAACATTTGGTGCCTCTGTTAATAAGAGCCTGAATTAGGTTTAGGGCCACAGCAATCAGTCTGATGCCTTTGTGCAGCACAAAGTAGAAAACGAGAACCTTTATCATTGCCACATGTACATGAAGGTCTTTTGGGTACTCTAACCTGACCCCAACATTGGATCTCGCTGTGCGAGGCTTGAGTTGAGAAGCATCTCAAAGGATCTAAAGTCAGCCAAAAACACAAGAAGTGAATTTTCTCACCTGACAGCAATAGAATCATCTGCTGTCCCCATGGGAATGACGGACTGAACTGACAATGATCAGAAACATTTGTCAAACTGCTTGCCGTTCCCAATATAATCAGTGACCGGCCATCTCAGGGCAGGACTTCTATTTATTAAAGCTTATGGATGCTTGCTCATCACCATAAGCAAAGCCACAAATGCTGAGCCAAGGCATGCAATTGTATTAATCGTGAATAAATGCATTCGGACATAAATCCAATAATGCCTGCACGTCCTAATTCTTTGAGGTCTTTAATGAGGACTACAAGCAAGTGGCAACATTAACTGCCATTGAGTATATGCTGTCCGGCATCAAAATAGGCCTAGGAGCATCATTGACCTAAAATGTAACAGGTCAATATAGTGCAGTGATTGAGCCTCCCAAAAAAGATTTCCCATTCAGCCCTGCATTAGATGTAATGTGCTATATAGAGCAGGGGTGGGCAACTCTGGCCCTCCAGCTGTTGTGGAACTACACATCCCATGAGGCATTCCAAGACTGATAGGTACAGACATGACTCCCAGAGGCAGAAGCATTGGTGTATTTGTAGCTAAAGCACAGCTGGAGGGCCGGATTTGCCCACCCGGGTCTAGAATCTATACATTATTGGACTGGCACAGCCAGATTCATGTGTGTTTATGCTGCAATCTACGGGACTACGCTGGGAGGACTAAAAGTAATCCAGGGGCCTGTACCACCCTGTGGCTTAAACCCCACCTCTTGGTTTAGGAGATGGGGTGTTACAGCCCCCTAGATTGCCTTTAGTGCACCTAGGATCATCCTCCAGTGTATAGCAGCATAAACTCTGTGAACTCCAATCATAAAATAAGACGAGTACAAAAAAAAATGAGTATTCTAAAATGCCTTCCTGGTGAATTGCGTAGAAGGCTACATGAATGCAGTCTTCTAAACAAAGCGGGCCGGTCATGAACAGTTTTATAATGAAATCTAAATCTCTACCAGTTCTCTCCTGGGAATTATAATTCAAACTGCGGCTTTCTGAAACCATGAATTTATCTAGTAGGCTCTAGTAGGCAAACTTCAGCACTCCCAGCTGCTGTGGAACTACAAGTCCTATGAGGCATCGCAGGACTGCCAGCCACAGGCATGACAGGATTTGTAGTTTCACCACAGCTGGAGGGCTGACGTTTGCCCACCCCTAGTCTAATTTTCCCCGCCTTCCAAAATTGTTTAATTTTAGAAGTGATCAGGTCTGTTCTTTGCTGCATCTGACAAGTCTGGTGGTGTTCCCAGCAGCTTTTTAAACTCCGCAGTTAAGGTACGCAAATTCATTTTTAAGATTTAACAACAATGTATGTTATTTGTGTATCACTCGGCTGTAGATCCTCCAATCATCTCTGAATTGGTGCTGACACCGTCCTTCCTTCTGGAGGGGGGCTACTTTTGTTCCCCGTGGTCCCTGTGTGTGTTGTAAAGTAGTCACCGCTCCAAGATCACTCCCATGATGGACTACATTCTCCTGTTTAGTATACCAATTTGTAAGGAGACTGTAGTCCATCCCCGGAGCGAGCTTGGAGCGGTGACTACTTTACAACACACACACGGGGACCATGGGGAACAGATGTAGCCCCCCTCCAGAAGGAAGGACAGTGTCAGCACCAATTCAGAGATGATTGGAGGATCACACACAAAGAAGATACATTTGTGTTAATAGTTAAGGTACCTGAATGTATTTTTAAGACTGACAGTTACTTTAAATCACAAATACATTGGCTGAATCTGGCTGCATTAACACCTCCGTGTTTAGGAACACACATTTCCAGGGAAATCAATGGCAACAAAGAAAGTTTTAAGGCCCATTGTACAGTATTGAGCAGTTTTGGTGCATTCATTGATTTCAATAAAAAAAAGGTATGCATATTTGTTTTAACATGCAGGCGTAAATCAGGGCTGGAGAAATCCCAGGAGCCAGGTCACCAATGCTCCTTAACAATGTACAGTCTGCGCCCAACCGTTGAGGTTTTCTATAGTTGTCGTCAATGGAACGGGCCCCAAAAATGAATCCTGCTGGCTCCTGAATTCCATATTAATTTGTGTCCATAGCACACGATGCAGCTACTCCATGGCCGAGGAACTTATCGCTGGGCCACCACGTTGTATATGCTTGCTGGCCCGTAACCGTTATAGTTAAAGTGTATGTATAACCCAAACTTATGTTTGGGTACAGTAGGAAAGGCTTAAACCCCGGTTTATTTTTTTTTTTAACGCTCTGTGCCCTGTTTAGGAGAAATGTCTCCACTTCTGGTCCATGAAAGGCAACAGGTAATCAGAGGAAATTTCTACAAAGTGAGCAGAATTTCCCTCGATTGTCACCAGCGCAGAGCAGGTATTCAACTGAAAGATTTCCCATCCCTCTTGTTCTGGCGACAACTCCCAACAATTTGTGTCCCCCATTACTTTCCGACAACAGCAGGCGAATCTCCCTGACCAGGACTCGGACAGCTATACAATACAAGGCAGAGGTTCTTATCCATGCCCACTATAAGGTTTTAGCTATACATACACCAACCTGAGAAGGGTGGAATACATTGAATTTGTTACATTCCCTTTAATGCAGGGTTAGACAATTTAGGCACTTCAGCTGCAGTGGACGTCCCATGAGGCATTGCAGGACAGACGTCACAAACACCACTTCCAGGGCATTATGGGATTTGTAGTTCCACTGCCAGTGCAGTGCTAAGGTTGCCTAACCCTGCTCTAAGGTGTTAACACAGAAGTCTATGAAAGATGCATGTTCAGATTATAGTAGCCAGTGTTTGTGTTTATCCTGCACACATTGAACCTACATTTTTATGGCTTTCCTGCACTGTATATTTCAAGGAAACCAGCATATGTTAAAGAACTCAAGGCAAAACTTATTAACCCTTGCAGTGGGGCTACCCTGCTCATTTTCATCTACTCACCCGAACCTCAGAGATAGCGGCTGTCACAGTGATCCCTCCAGCCTGTCTTCTCCTACACTGTATGTGCCTTGACGTCCTCACATCGAATAAACTCTGTAACGGACGTATTGACTTAAGGATCCTTAGACCGCTGCAGCGGAGGAAGAGAGGCTCCAGGGACCACTTTCTAAGAGCCACTCGGCTCTGAGGATCAGGCGAGTAACTTACTGACCCTAGGCAAAAAAAAAAAAAGTAGTTAACCCTTGCAGTGTGGTGTAGCCCCTCTGCACGGGTTAATGAAGAGTTCTTCTTTAATCCTTAAGGTGGCCATATACTAGGGATGAACCTATACCGTTTTTTTCGCTATCGAGTACCTATATTTTGCTTTCGGTACTCGCCGATACCAGTGCTTCTTGCTGACACAGAGCAGGCTTTCCGGGCAATCAGGGAGCCGGGCAAGGACATGCCGCCTGGCTTCCTGATTGCCCGGGTAGGCAGCTCCATGTTGTTTGGCCAGGAAACGGCATCGAGCCAGTTTCCCAGCCAATCTGGAAGCCGGGCGGCGAGTAATGACCCGCCTGCTGATTGGTTGGAAAGCCAGCATTCCGGCCAATCAGGAAGCTGGGGTCATTACTCGCCACCCAACTTCCTGATTGCACGGGAAGCTGGTTCCATGTTCCCCTATGGCACTGCTGGTCAGAGGAAATCTTCCTCTCACCAGAAGTTTCGGTATCAGGGAAAAGTATGGGAGCATTCGGGCAAGGTACGAGTACTCGCCCAAATACTCTATCGGCGCCGATACTAGTATCGATACATCCCTACCATATACTGTGCGAATTTCGGCCAGTTCTTGAGGAAACGGATGAAATCTGCACAAAGGGTGCTGCTGCCAATGAGCTGCTAGCTCTGTTCTGGTATTCCGACAGCAGCCAGTGGCCGCTGTCAGAATACAAAATAAACAGCTGCGATTCCTCATTAGAGCATGGGTAGCCAAACTGTGGCCCTCCAGCTGTGGTGAAACTACAAATCCCATGATGCCTCTCTCTCCAGGAGTCATGTCTGTGGGAATGTTGCAATGCCTCATGGGATTTGTAGTTCCACCACAGCTGGAGGGCCAGAGTTTTGGCTACCCCTGCATTAGATGAATCTGTTTTATATTTTTCGCTCAGCCCAGCAGGTTGACCGAAAAAAAGAGCAGCGTATGGCTAGCATTAGGCTTGACTATACTAAACTCTGCCACCTCATGAAATTGTCCAACAACCAGACGGCACACACGCTTTTAAACTCAAGCCCCGCGGCAGCGGCTCAGCATTTCAAGTTACCTTTCAACTTCACAGAACACAAGAAAAAAGTGGAACTGAAAAGGAAAGCCCTACTGTTACCTCCGGTACCATACTACCTTTTATACACAGCAGGGCATGTGGCCAGCAGCAGGATCCAAGTCTTCCGTCCCATATAGCTGAATCCACTTTAGCATAAAAAAAAACAAGGATGCTAAATATACATATTCATTGGAAGAAGCGAGATTTCAAAAGGGATCTGGCTGTATGTATATACAGAGTGTTTAGAGCCATTTGGAAGTCTGATGTGAATGGAAGTGATCCAATCGCAGCCCATGCACACCGATATACACATGAACAGATGTGCAGAACATGGACAGAATTAAGGCGGGAGCGATCAGAATGAACAGATATCATAGCAGGCTCTGGTAATGGGCGTAATAAGAAAATCACACGTAATCCCTTGTAAAATCTCACTTTACAGATTATATTTATATACAGCCTACTCTGCATTCACCTCTCTAATACAAAATCAAATCTTTAGACTCCATTATGGCCACGTACAAAAATCAAAGTAGCCAATGGGGTAGAAGAATCTGATTTACAGTGTTCCTTTACAGTAGATTTAAAAATGATCATAAGTGCTGGCTTTGTAACCAGAGGGGTGAGGATTAACAAAATAACTGTACAAAGTAATTTTATCTAGTCATGGTCAAGGTTTTCATGCTGTTACTAACAATGCATATTGCAATTATGTATTTTGAATAACAGGCCATACACTGTATCCTCAAATTAGAATATCCTTTAAACAAGCTAGCCCATTGAAGGGACACTGGCCGTGTCATCCGGCTCAACACAGATTTAGTAAAATATATACATTGATACAACATATGCAGTACTTCTGCTTTATGAGAGAGTACGCCAACGTCTACCTGTTTGATATAATCAGCAATGCTTGTCTAAGACCTAGAGCATTGCCGTATCACCAAACTGTCATCTTGTTTGCCCACCCTTTCCTTCCCCCCAAAGCTAGGTCTGCATTAGGTAAGCACTGAGATCCTTACCAGGTTGCAAGGCGATAAGGAACTGCTCTTTAACTCCTACAATGGAGCAAGCCGTCAAGTCACCTAAAAGAGAAACTGTCAAGAGAGGTTTACTAGTATTGTATAATGGAGGCAGATACAGTCTTCATGCAGTCACCATTAGCAATCAAATACGAAAAACGAGCTTGTTCAATAAGGCCGGACAAAGAGCAATCAATGGCTGCGGGAGGTTCGAGACTCCACAGCATCTGATATCGATTTACTGGATTCAGATCAGCTGCTGTGTGTCGCTCTATATAGTTATAGCTCTCCAATTTGCCTTACTGAAAAAGAAAAACTCGGCTTCCCAAAACCTCATACACAGATTTCCATATTTAAAGGGCAACATCACCCTAAAATAAAAAACCCCATAGCCCCCTAACCTAAGCTTCAGATGCTTTCCCTTCCCTGACAGTGGCAGCCGCCTCGGGATGTCTGAGGCCTTCCGTTCAGAGGCTTATCCAACACTCCATAGACCTGCAAAGGCTGCTAGTTTCTTCTGTAGCAATAAAGCTCCATACAAATCTATGGCAGGTTTAAACTCAGGCATAACGCTGCAAGGCCAAGTCTAACCTTCAGGGGAGGCTGCTGCCATCTGACAGAGGTAGGAGGCCTCTATTAGATTAGAAGGCTGTGGAAGTTGTCAAAGAACGCCAGGAAAACTTTGGCTTAACCCTTGCAGTGGCGCTACCCACTCAATGCAAGGGTTAAGTGCTCGTTTTTGTCTAGGCTCAAAATAAAGTTACACTCACCTGAAGTTCCGAGCCAGCTGGACGTCCCAGCGGTCCCTCCAGCCTGTCTCTTCCTCTGCAGCATTGGAATCTTCCTCGGGTCCTCACATTTATACACTGTGTATAGGTGCAATGATTTACAGGACCTTAGACCGCTGCAGAAGAGGGGGGAAGAGAGGCTGCAGGGACCGGTCCAAGAACAAGCCGGCTCAGAGCATCAGGTGAGTATTACTTTGCTATTTTTTAATGTAGACAAAAACGAACAGTTAACCCTTGCAGTGGGGGGGCTATCCCAGCACTATATATTGATATCAGGGCATGATCTGCAGACACCAATAAACACTGCAAACATGACAATACGTTCCTCACGGCCTACACTTATGCTGGATCTGGTTGCAAAGGTTAAGAAAAAACAATTTCCTGAAGTCTTATCAAAGGCGCATCAAAACAAAAAGGCGTGCAAAGTCCTACGGTTCACTTTCTATTGAGCACAGCCACGGCCTAAACAAAGGTCTGTCCCCTGCCAGCAGCTGCAAAGCAGGACCCTTGCTTTCTATAGGAAAACAGTTGTCTCCCTGCAGATGTCCAAGACACCCTCTCTCTGCAATCAGCAACACTCGTGGCATTGGAAAGTTGCGGCTCCAACACTGCATGGGGTGTCAGACCTCTTCGGAGAGACCGCTGATTCCACACAGAAATCAAGAGCCCTACTTTCCAAAGGACCAGCTTTGAGAACAGTAGATTAGAAGAAAAAAAATGGTTCACTAAATCAGTTTACGATATTCTTCCTGAGGCAGCAGCATCAGGATCCCATTTTAGCGACCTGGTGCAACCAACCCCGTTACACCTTTCATATTAATGCACCTGAAACACATTTCACGACTATTGGGCTATAAAGGGGACGTTGGCCTTTACACAGTTCTTCCCGAAACACCCAATATCCCAAAAAAAAGTACAAGGGCGCAACACTCAAAATCATTACACATTGTGTCTATGGCTACAAGACAGAGCAGGCCAGGACTCTGTCCCATGATACATGAAGAGCCGTGGATTGCCCATGTGTCGGGGAAGCAGGAAGGCAAACTGCAACACTCTGGAACCCTTTGCTTGAAGTGCTGTCATTGGTCAGGGCACAGGATCGTCAGACTCTTGAAGTCACCTATACTGATAGGGGGCGTCTTACAATCTTGCTAGTCACCTACACTCGGTATACTTGAAGCGTCACTGGCTGCAGACGGCCTATATTTGCAAAGTATGGAGGAGCAATGCTGCAGTCAGCACTTAAGTGTATACATTGATATCAGCGTGTGATCTGCAGACTGCAGCAAATAAACACTGCAAACGTGACAATAGGTTCCCGACAGCCTACACTTATGCAGGATCTGGCTGCCCACACCCAGCATGCACAGAGTCTCTTCCGGTGTCCAGCGCACACAGAGCAGATACTTGACCCTACATTTTGGTTGCGCTCGCCGCACTCCTGGAACAGGCAGGGCAGAACTCCACCGACACCTTGTCCTGGTCGACGTGCAGGCACACTCCACCACCAGGGGGCGCCGTCTCCTCCGCGGGCAGAGCGTAGTCATGCTCGCGCGGCTCCTTCTTGCTAAAGATTGACGTCGCCAGCTTGACCCCGCCCAGTCCGGTCAGGCGCCCCAGCAGCTGGGACAGAGCGCTGTCATTGGCCAGCACGGCCTTGAGGTAGCGAGTCTCCTCTTCCAGCTGCTGTACGCGCTCCCCCAGGCTCCTCCGCTCCCTCTCTAGCCGCTGGTTATCCTCCGACAGGCGCGCCACCTTCCCCTCCAGGCCGCTGACGTACTCTTTCTTGCGCAGGCGGTTCAAGCGTGCGGCCTGCGCGTTCTTGTTGTTTTCGCCGCCGCCTGCCCGACACGCCCTCTGCTTGGCGTCGGGCGCCGTGCTGGAAGCGGCCTCGCCGAGCCGAAAGTCCTGGCGGCAAATCGCGGCCTCGTCCTCGTCGCAGGCGGCTAGCTCCTGCAGGAGATCGGCTAAGGAGCTGTCTGCGGGCCGCTCGCCGTCCTCGGTCCACCAGGCCGCAGCCGCCTCCCCCTCACGCAGCAGGTCGTCCAGGTTGGAGATGAGGATCTCCTCCTCCTCAGAAGCCGCGGCCTCCACGCTCCGGCTTTTTCTCTTGCGGGTTGTGCTGTTTGCCGGCTGGGCACGTTCTCTAGGCCGTCGTCTCATTTCGAAACAGTATATCTAGGCGAACGTAGACTGGCCGCATGCAGCGCGAACGTCTCGATGGCGTCTCGCAGCTCAAACCGGAAGCAGGAAGTGCGGCAAATTAACCGCGCGTAACTTCCGTCCTATGTGGCCGCGTTAGCCACGCCCCTTCTCGCGGCTCCGCCAATGTTTTACTCCTTGCTAGCCCTGACAACAGTTGTAAATCCTCATGAGCATGTAGTGAGTTCTCCAATCACTAAACTTGTATGTCACATTGAACGTGTTATTGTCATTTCATAGGTTTTCAACCCTGCACTATTCACCCCCATCAACACATCCTTCCCTGCAACCTCACCCTTCTCTGCGCTCACATTGCATCCCTCCCAATCGCATTGCATCACTCCCCAGCCATCTCACCCCTCAGTCACACTGCATCACTCCCCATCCATCTCACCCCTCAGTCACAATGTATCCCTCCCAGTCACAATGCAACACTCCCCAGCCATCTCACCCCCCAGTTACAATGTATCCCTCCCAGTCACAGTGCATCCCTCCCGATCCATCTCACCCCTCAGTCACAATGTAATCACTCCCAGTCACAGTGCATCACTCCCCATCCATCTCACCCCCCAGTTACAATGTATCCCTCCCAGTCACAGTGCATCCCTCCCGATCCATCTCACCCCTCAGTCACAATGTAATCACTCCCAGTCACAGTGCATCACTCCCCATCCATCTCACCCCCCAGTTACAATGTATCCCTCCCAGTCACAGTGCATCCCTCCCGATCCATCTCACCCCTCAGTCACAATGTAATCACTCCCAGTCACAGTGCATCACTCCCCATCCATCTCACCCCCCAGTTACAATGTATCCCTCCCAGTCACAGTGCATCCCTCCCGATCCATCTCACCCCTCAGTCACAATGTAATCACTCCCAGTCACAGTGCATCACTCCCCATCCATCTCACCCCCCAGTTACAATGTATCCCTCCCAGTCACAGTGCATCCCTCCCGATCCATCTCACCCCTCAGTCACAATGTAATCACTCCCAGTCACAGTGCATCACTCCCCATCCATCTCACCCCCCAGTTACAATGTATCCCTCCCAGTCACAGTGCATCCCTCCCGATCCATCTCACCCCTCAGTCACAATGTAATCACTCCCAGTCACAGTGCATCACTCCCCATCCATCTCACCCCCCAGTTACAATGTATCCCTCCCAGTCACAGTGCATCCCTCCCGATCCATCTCACCCCTCAGTCACAATGTAATCACTCCCAGTCACAGTGCATCACTCCCCATCCATCTCACCCCCCAGTTACAATGTATCCCTCCCAGTCACAGTGCATCCCTCCCGATCCATCTCACCCCTCAGTCACAATGTAATCACTCCCAGTCACAGTGCATCACTCCCCATCCATCTCACCCCCCAGTTACAATGTATCCCTCCCAGTCACAGTGCATCCCTCCCGATCCATCTCACCCCTCAGTCACAATGTAATCACTCCCAGTCACAGTGCATCACTCCCCATCCATCTCACCCCCCAGTTACAATGTATCCCTCCCAGTCACAGTGCATCCCTCCCGATCCATCTCACCCCTCAGTCACAATGTAATCACTCCCAGTCACAGTGCATCACTCCCCATCCATCTCACCCCCCAGTTACAATGTATCCCTCCCAGTCACAGTGCATCCCTCCCGATCCATCTCACCCCTCAGTCACAATGTAATCACTCCCAGTCACAGTGCATCACTCCCCATCCATCTCACCCCCCAGTTACAATGTATCCCTCCCAGTCACAGTGCATCCCTCCCGATCCATCTCACCCCTCAGTCACAATGTAATCACTCCCAGTCACAGTGCATCACTCCCCATCCATCTCACCCCCCAGTTACAATGTATCCCTCCCAGTCACAGTGCATCCCTCCCGATCCATCTCACCCCTCAGTCACAATGTAATCACTCCCAGTCACAGTGCATCACTCCCCATCCATCTCACCCCCCAGTTACAATGTATCCCTCCCAGTCACAGTGCATCCCTCCCGATCCATCTCACCCCTCAGTCACAATGTAATCACTCCCAGTCACAGTGCATCACTCCCCATCCATCTCACCCCCCAGTTACAATGTATCCCTCCCAGTCACAGTGCATCCCTCCCGATCCATCTCACCCCTCAGTCACAATGTAATCACTCCCAGTCACAGTGCATCACTCCCCATCCATCTCACCCCCCAGTTACAATGTATCCCTCCCAGTCACAGTGCATCCCTCCCGATCCATCTCACCCCTCAGTCACAATGTAATCACTCCCAGTCACAGTGCATCACTCCCCATCCATCTCACCCCCCAGTTACAATGTATCCCTCCCAGTCACAGTGCATCCCTCCCGATCCATCTCACCCCTCAGTCACAATGTAATCACTCCCAGTCACAGTGCATCACTCCCCATCCATCTCACCCCC
>NW_017307326.1:0-22527 GCF_000935625.1 Nanorana parkeri
GGTGGTAGCAACATTAGCGATAAACTGTTTAAAATTAACTTAACTTACAAAAACTAGAGGCCATCACCTAAAATTGATGGAAAAAAAATTCCAGCACAAGGGGCGAAGGGGGTTCTTCACAGTAAGATCAGTTAGGGTCTGGAACTCACTGCCACAGGCGGTGATTTCAGCAAATAATGTGGAATTGTTCAAGAAACTTTTGGACGATTTCTTAAAAGGGACCGTAATATACAGTGGTACGGGTACTCCTAGAATGAGATCCTAATAGGTTGGACTTGATGGACTAATGTCTTTATTTAACCTCAAATACTATGTAACTATGTAACTATGTAAGTGGAGCCAAACCAGGCATAGAAAGCCATGGGGACCATATCTTCCAAAATTTCCCCAAACATTCTATGTATAAAGATCATTCTTTCTTTCTTTCAATAATATTTGGTTAACCTGAATACACCACTCCTTTAATATGGGTGGCCTAGGAGACAACCATCTAAAGGCAATCAATGCCCTTGCTATGCCTATCAATCTTATTTTAATGTCACCAATCCCCCAATCCTGTCCCTCCCCCTCCTCACAATTCAGTAAACACAGCCTGGGATCCATCTCCAATGAAATATCACACCCTTTGATTAATCAATCTGATAATATCTTCCAAGTACCTAAATAATTTGGGACATCTCCATAACATATGGATCAGGTTGGCATTAGTACCTTTACATCTAGGGCATTCCCCTGTATCTCATCTACCCCACCTAAAAAGTTTCTGAGGGGTATAGTAAACTCTATGAACTATAAATAACTGAGTAAGGCACTGGGTAGGCGAGAGAGATAATCTAAGGATATTTGCCAATATGGCTGACCATTCTTCATCTGAAAGTGGGCCCAGATCTTCCTCCCATCCTCGCCTACACGACAGCGTCCTATCTTTGGCCCAAAGATACTATAATCCTAACTATAATCCTTTTTTATAGTTAGATTGACAGCTTTAAAAAATAAATAATAGCTCTGTCGGGAAATTGGTTTTAATACAAAGGTTTTGTTTTGTTTTTATTTATTTTTAATTAGGCTTGTGTTAACTGTAAATACCCAACAGCATGGGGGGTAAAAAAAAAAAAGGAACTACTTAAAGTATGAAAAGAGCACATTACCTATGTGTTGACACTACTCCCAAGTTATCCCTGAAGAATATTTTGTCTAGTTCACGTACAGCTAGTTTTAGTTGCTAGTGTTTACCGGTGAAAAATAAAGAGCTTTATTAAGACAATCATACACTTGAATGCCACTCAGGAAAAAATTGCTTCTTTTGGATCAAATTATATAGGCTCTAATGTAAGTGAATGTCTAAAGTGCTCTTTCAATGTGCAAAAACTGAATCTGAGGTTGGACAGCTGCCCATTTTTTCTCTAAATTAGAACCAAGACTCCATTCATGTGCTGCCCTTTACAATAGCAACCCCTGGATACCACAATTAAACAAGCCTCCTGGATATATCTGATGCCCAGTGGCGTTTCTTTAATGTTGAATAGTCCCACCTCCATCCTAAAGACTCCCACCCACACTCCCTGAGGTTAAAATGCCAAACATTTGACATACATCTGGAGACAATGTAAAGGTAAAAAGGATGCTTTAGGACTCGTTAATGACTGGAAGGGTACCAAATGATTGGCATAAAGCTACGGTAGTACCAATATTAGAAAAAGGTTCAAGATGCCAACCTGGGAACTACAGACCAGTAAGTCTAACATCAATAGTATGCAAACTGGTCGAGGGAATGATAAAGGACTATTTAGTGGATTTTGTTCATGACCAAGGTATTATAAGTGATAATCAGCACAGATTTATGAAGGACCATTCTTGCCAGACCAACCTACTAACATTCTACGAAGAGGTGAGTAGAGATCTGGATAGAGGAATGCAAGTGGATGTAGTGTAACTGGGCTTTGCACAAGCATTTGACACAGTACCACATACATGCTTGATACACAAGCTTAAATCGATGCACTTTGGGATTAAAAACAGGCAAGTGGAATACACATTAATGGGAACTCCAATAAGGAAGTCAGAAATGAAAAAAGATTTGGGGGTCATAGTTGACCGCAGATTGAATAACAGCATGCAATGACAGGCTGCAGCAAACATAGCGAGTACTGTCTTGCATTAAAAAGGGAATGTTCTGTAGAGACAAAGCAATCATTTTGCCACTTTATAGATCACTGGTGCAGCCTCATCTTGAGTATGCGGTTCAGTTTTGGTCACCAGTCCACAGAAAAGATGCCCTGGAACTGGAGAGAGTCCAAGGAAGAACAACATAAGTAATAAAGGACTGGAGGATCAAAGCTATGAGACAAGGTTGCAAAATTTAAACTCGTTCACGCTGGAAGTGAGGAGATTAGGAGGGGACATTATTTTGTTATACAAAATGTTTAGTGGTGATGGCAACATTGGCAATAAACTTTTTACTGTAAACTCCCTAACAAGGACTAGAGGCCACCACCTAAAATTGGTGGAGAAAAGATTTATCCACAAAGGGCGTAGGGGCTTCTTTTCACTTAGAGTGGTTGCATTTTGGAACTCTCTGCCATAAGCAGTAGTATCAGCAAAGAATATTGATTTGTTCAAAAATCATTAGATACCATCCTAAGAGACAGTAACATACAGGGGTACATGTACTCTTAAATACTAGACCACACAGGGACTTTTATACACACACAACACACACACACACACACACACAAACGTTGAACTTGATGGCCTGTGTCTTTTTCCAACCTCAAATACTATGTAACTATGTAACTACAGGTGAAACTCGAATAATTAGAATATCGTGCAAAAGTAATTGCAGTAAGTGCTGCAAAAGGGGCCCAAACCAAGTACTGAGTACATATGCATGCTTGTACTTTTCAGAGATCCGATATTGTTCTATGTAAAATCCTTGTTTTAATCTTGTAATAATCTACTTTTTTGAGGTTGTGGATTTGGGGTTCTTGGGGTTTTCATGAGCTGTAAGCCATAATCATCACAATTATGACAAATCACGGCTTTAATTATCTTGCTTTGCATGTAATGAGTCTATCTCATATATTAGTTTCACCTTTTAAGTTGCATTAGTGAAATAAATGAACTTTGCACGATATTCTAATTATTCGAGTTTCACCTGTATATCAATACGACCAATTGTATGTAATAAAATCCTTACGAGGTAAATAAAGTTTTTTTTAATATACCCCTATCCAGATAGAGTGCTTTGGCCATTTAAAGTGGGACTAAACAGATTCAGGGCCCCCAGGGATCTTGCTATATTGTGCATTATATGCATAGCATATTTGCACATTAAGCCAGAATTACCTCCTAGCTCAGCGGTGAAATGTCTGTGCTCCTCCTCATTGCCCCACCTCTGCTGCTTCCATTTTTTCCCAGTCTTCGTCCAGGTTCAGAGTTTTTAGCTATTGTCTGGCCAACACTGACATCACTCCGGCCATCACACAAATTACTTTGTCCCGACACCCACAGCAGGGAAAGATTTCACATTGAAAAAATTATAGCAGGCTGAGAAACTTGCTTTATATCAGAAGAAACCTGCAGAGTCTCTTCTAGCATAAAAGCACACCTGCTAGCAATTAACAATAAAAAGAGTTTAGTTCTGCTCTGACTATTAATTTAGTAATGCCTCAAAGCAAAAGAATCTGTCCGTAAACTTCAATTAACAAAACTAATAAGACTATGAATAGAAGTACTAATTAAAAACTATTAAAAAATATGTTTAATTAAAATAAATTACTAAAGGTAAAATAATAAAATGAAAGCTGCTAGTACTATTTTAAAACAATCAGTACCTAAATACCATACATTTAAATAAACACAGCACTATTTCTGACAAACGTCTTATACAAAACCATATGTAACAGCTGTGATGAAAAACAATTGCGCATACAGTGTACACACAATTCATGCAAAACATAAGAACATATTTTACAAAAACTTTTGCGCTGCTGTGCATGCACACTGAAGTCAGAGTCTGTGCCCTGTTGCATTATTTTGGCTTCACTAGGGGCCTAACCATGGGCACAATAAATGTAAGTATTCTGGATATTTTATTTATTTAAAGGGTTATACACTTAGCTGTCGAAGGCAGCTGAGTAAATAACCGAAACGAAGTAACAGAGCTGAACTACATTCGGCTATTCACTTCGGCTCAGTACGGCTGATTTCAGCCGTACATTGGCTGCCTTTGGTCAAAGTGAGCCAAGGTGCAGAGGGACTTCGACTCAGCCGATCCAACATCTGGATCAGCTGAGTTGAAGCTCTGGCAGCTCACTTGCTGCAGTTCACCCCTATTCTCATAGGGGCTGAATGACAGTGAGTAAATAGCTGAATGCCGCTGAGCGCCATTGGGCTCGGCTATTCTGCTTCATACCACCGAGGTACTGAGCAGAATAGAGAATAGGTGAAAAATAAAAGCTGAAAAATAATTTTTAAAATGTAAAAAAATAGGAAAATTAAAACTATTTTAAAGAAAAGCAAACAAATAAAAAATTATTTAAAAAATATGCTGCATGCCAACCCGACCACATGTGATGGACTCCAGCCGCATAATGAAGCATCTGACAGATGTCGGCAAAAGAAAAATAATTGGGCGGAGCTAATGACAGCTAGCTTCGCCAAACTGTTTCCTATTGACCGGCACCTGCCAGAGTCTTCTAGTAGGTCACAGCCAATGAATAACAACTGGGCAGAGCAGGCCATGATGTAACCTGCAGTGACGCAACGCTCGGCGAGGTAAGTAAGAAAAAAAAAACAACATTGCGCAAGCTTCGGCGCTATGTATCGGGGCATTTTGACAAGTACAAGTACTTGTCAAAATGCCCTGTATCGGGCCCGATTCCGATGCTAGCATCGGTATTGTGACATCCTTAATTGCTATGACACATGCATGTCATCAAGGGGCTGGCTGCAAGAACCAGGAAGAGACAGGCGCCTCTCGATTATGTCATAAAAGAAGATGGTGGTGCCAGATCTGGTATGCAGTAGCGTACTGGCAGATCTCTAAAGAGCATGCCTGGATTCGCTGGACATGCGAGTATGTGTTTTGTAGGTAACCCAACAAAAAAGGTAAAAAGGAAAAAAAACACATGGTGGAGTGAAGTTCCTCTTTAAGTATTACTTTCTAAAGTTTAACATGGAGTACAGGTTCACTTTAATGTTATTCTGTAGAATCTTAGCACTACACACATACTAGCCCATGACAAATAAATATAAAAATTGTACATTTCTATAAAATAACATGTGGATTTATGAGTTCATATCTCAGCAGCCTGAGGTCACCGAACATTCTTCATTTTTAATAGTAATTTATATTCCGTGAAGCCTATATATTGTGTTCTAATGACAGTCTTGTTAATGACACGAAAATAAGAAATGTCAAATAATGTGACACATCCACATAAGTCTCTGACTGTTAATATTATGATCTCCCCATGTAATCATGTATCTTGTAAAATGCATGTGGTGTGAGAAAAAGTGATGATGGCTTGGCATGAAATGAGCTCCAATTAATGTCCCTAGGCTCACGGACAGGAAAATGTTCATTTTTTACGGTATCATAAAATATAGATTATTGTGTACTGCCTTATACCGCTTTATTATCAAGTTTTGAAAGACGTTTAATGTACACTAACATATGTGATGGCTGTAAAAGGTGTTTTTAAATATATTATCTTTCGACTTGATATGATGAGTTCTCAATCTGTGCATAATTTTCACTTCATCACTTGGCTGATGGGGCTTTTATGTAACTGTTAGGGAGAATACTGTAGGAAATATAGCAGAAAATTGCTGTGTGCACAGGACCATCATAACTATCTGTTTTTAATGGATAAAAATTACATATAGGGGACTTAAATAATACATTTCATTTTTTTTCCATGTGACTCCTTTTTTATACTGTTTTGCTCTGCAGTCAACTGTTACAATCAAAAAAGGAGCCCGTTGATGTTTAAATAACTCAACAGACTGCAAAAGAGAAATGTGAAGGAACTATAAGAGTACACAACTTTTTTGGCCTGACCTTTGTAAAGGAAAAGAACAATAAAATGCACTACAAAAGCACCTGTGTGAGTGAGTCCTTAGATCTGAATTTAAAGCTGCATTGCCATTAAATGGCTAAGTACATGGTGGACATACATATAAAAGAACCATCGTATATAAGACCCAGACAACATTGCCAGGCAGCAGGACAAATATATTACTTCACTTGTGTCTAATGTACTTAAAGTGACACTAAACTCACTAAGTACACTAACTATTAACAGAAATGTAGCTTATTTGTGTATCACTGGGCTGTAGATCCTCAAATCATCTATGAATGGTGCTGACACTGTTCTTCCTTCTGGAGGGTGGCTACTTTTGTTCCCCTTGGTCCCTGTGTGTGTTGTAAAGTAGCCACCACACCAAGCTCGCTCCCATGATGGACTACAATCTCAAAAGAAACATGAGATTATAGTTATTCACAGAAGCAGGCTGGAAGCAGTTGCTACTTTACAACACACACAGGGGACCATGGAAATAAAAGTAGCCACCATCCGGAAGGAAGGACAGTGTCAGCACCAATTCAGAGATGCTTTGGGGATCTACAGTGATACACAAATAAGCTACACTTTTGTTAATAGTTAAGGTACTTGAATACATTTTTGATATTTAACTGAGTTTAGTGTCACTTTAAAGTATGAATAAAGGTAGGTTAGGTTTGGTTAGAGTGGTGAGGAGTTTAAACCATTATAAGGTTGGATTGATGTGTGCAACTGTGTTAGAGAGATTTCGGGGGTGATTTACTAACCTAAACACACGCACGCACCAGGTGCGTGTGATTTTCACACAGCAAAACGTATTTATCAACCAAAAAGTCTCTAAAAGCATATTTCCACTAATGCCATATATGGAAAAATCATGCACATGATGCATATATAATGCTGCTTCACAGTTTAGACAAAAATGGTTAGCTCATGCATTTACATTCCTGCATTCATCAACGCAAGCAACACAACATAGAGCTAATTTACACAACATCACCTTGCAATTCATGCAAGGCTTTGCACAACACACCTGCTGGGTGTGTACACACTACAAAGGTGTTTAGATTCCACCCATAGATCATGCTTGGAGGGAACACACTACAGAGGTGTATACATGTTCATGGTGTGTTTATAAGGTTAGTAAATCAACCCCTTCATCTCTCTGCCTGTCCCCAAGAATGAAAGTAAGGGTAAATCCAACATTCTGAGTTGCCACCAGAACGGTAACAGAGGGAAAATCTTTCACTTCCCATGACAACTATCTAAGAGAGGATTTCCCGCACAATAGAAAGTTAGATGTGTTAAATGGTACAGCGCTAAACGTCCTTCATTGATGTATATACGAAGATCAAACTGTTATGATCCCAGCTTGGAGCATTCATATGAAAAATGTATAAAAAAGTGTCAGTAAATAAAGTGAAAAAGTGTAAAAAAAAACTTACAGTGTGTAAAAGGATATTGATCCAAAATGAAAATTTCAAAAAACAACTGTTCAGTGGATTGTAAAAAATGTATCAAATATAAAACCTGTGTTTAAAATCTAAAGACGTGTAAAAAAGTGTTCAAAAGTATGTGTCATGTGTATATAAAACATATATCAATAAAATGGTAACACAACAATCGAATGCAACACTCTACGTGCAATTATTAATCTAAAAGTTGATTATTAATAAACATATATATATATGTGTGTGTGGGTAGTCAATATTGACTGAGTCTTTCAAAGTCTTAAAACCCCATAAATGCAAAAAAGCAAAAAAGACTTCCACAGTGAAATCAGGTGCGTTTTCCAATTCAGTGATGTGTCCAACGAAAATCCAGAAAAAAGGACCAGGAAAAATCCCCTCAAGGGAATGCACTCACCGGATCAATGATGTTAAAGAGGCGTTTGTCTCGTCAGAGAAAAGCCGGAGCTGTGTATCCACTTCTCCCGCTCAGTGGAACTCCAGGGAGAGAAGGAACTCCTGTTTCTCCGGAATGTTAAACCAGGGATCTCCACCAGGTCAGATATCCAATCAAGCAAGAAGAATGAAAAATACGCTCATAGCATAATAAATTCCAGGTTTATTAAATCAAAAACATATAAATATATAAAAAAAGCGCTAAAATTGAGTTCGTATTAAAAGCCGGCTGGTCACTTAAGCGTGACTTCTTAGATTGGAACAATAACGTGAGAATAGGTCCGCCCCCGACGCGTTTCGTCACACAGACATTCTCAAGGGATGGCAGGTCTGTGTGATTTTTCAATGAAAAATCTCCCTTGGGTAAAAAAAAAAAAAACTTAATTCAGGAGGTGGCGTTATCCCCTCCTGAATACCAGGCAGCCATTGCTCTACCTGTGAAAAGATGAAACGCTTTATAGAGGGGGATGGAGCCTGTTGCCCATCTAAATGAAGCCTTACTGCATCAAGTTATACTAACTAACTTTGCAAACATAAACTATTATCTCTGCCTTGTATATTTCTGTCTTTGAGAGCTATCCTCAAAGTCTCAGATTAGTGTAAATATTGTTTTGTTTGAGGTTTAGACTATACAAATGAGAACACATAAAAAATAAAAACTCTAAAGTGACAAGAATTATGATAGCATATTATGGTATGAAAGAAGCTCGTATGACAAAAAAAAGCACCAATAAAGAACTCTCACACCATGCTCTTGGAGAAAATAAGTAGGGGTATTTATCATTGCACCATGCAATTGTAGGTAACAGCATATAAATTGTACACAGGTACTTTAGGACAAACCTTGCATGCATGTGCATGTGAACTGTGCTACCCTCCTCCACTACAGTATCCTCCACCTTCTCCACATTTTATCAGTACATACTTCATTATGTATTGTTTCCTTGTATTATAATACTATAATAAATCTCTGTGCTGATACAAACAATTATATATACAGGCTGCAAGCACACAAATCAGAAATAACAGAAAACTCAAACAAATGCAGTTAAGCACTAAACACCAAAACCAAACATAGATTATGCAAATTATATACATTGTATGTGTAAATACAATCCAAAGAAACTTTACTAAACTATAGACAATGTGTAAGAGGGCGTTAAACCCTTGTAGGCTAACGGCTGAAATCAGCCGTACCAGTCTGAAGTGAATAGCCGAACAGTGTTCGGCTCACTTCACTTCCGATCGGTCATTTACTCGGCTGCCCTCGGCAGCTTTGTGAATAGACCCCATATTATATGTGGTTGGGTGGAGAAAAGGAGGAAGTAGAGGAGAAGAAGGACAGTGAGACGCAGGTGGTGACAGTGTGAACTTCAGAGGATGAGGTTGGGTACTCTCTATCCCAATGGACCTTAACTCATCTTGCACAACCACATGTGGGTACCTTGTGGCAAGGAATCACCCTTTATATAAGACAAGTACCCTAATGTAAGGACTATATATGTGCTGGTTCAATTACGGTAGATTAAACTTCTTATGCAAGAGCTGAATGCTATACCAATTATTTGGAAATAGCACGTATCTATTCTTTTATTAAGTGACCACTGCTTGGAGTCAAATCTGAGTTGATTCCATCAGGACCTGATTGGACATTCTTTTATTCAAAGTACTAAGATGAAGAGAGAGTGAAAATAAGAGAGGGTGCTTGGTGACTTTTAGGGAGTCTGTCTATGCAGATCTGAAATCTCTAGTGACTATTCTGTGTTCTTCCCAAGCACTCTGAGTGGGGTAGTGTACTCATGGCCTGGTCTTTGAAGTGTTTGAGGGACTGTACTGTGAAAGCTTCATGGGAAAGTGGGAGCATCAATAAGTCTGCAGCCACTGATGAGGTTTTTCAGTGCCAGTAGTGAGTGAGAGCTGGCCTTCCATTCAGGAACACATTTGTAAGTCTACAATATGTGTTTCCTGACTCAAACAGGATCACAGTTAGTGATGTAAAAACTTCACAATCAGTGAAGAAAAAAGTGTGATAGACTCCTATTCATAGCTTAAAAATAAATAATTTCACAATCTGTGCTGTCATAAAACTTAAACCTTACACCTTAACCTTCCACCTCTGGTTGGCTAGGAATCACCCTCAATCATGGATTCCTTGAGCAAGAGAAGGTCACAAGTGGTCAGTACAGTATTCCAATGACAGAGGGAAGGCTCTTCCTTCTGTTCTTTATTCTGTACTTTGTTCCCTGATTTATAAATGTGTAAAGCCAATTATAGCATGACTCAGTTAAACAGATTTAATAAAATGCATAAAAGCATGAACTACTCACATATGTTTTGTGAAAGCCACTGCACATGACAAACTGCTCACAAACATTTTAGAAGTGCACAAGTCTCACAGCCTGTTTGTGTGCTTACATTACAGATTGTATCCTGCACGTTTCAACATTACGACTTCTTCAGAATTCCCTGGTTAATATGACAGGGCTTACCTGCACATATGTTATGTACCAAACAGTACTGTACGCAAGATACCTAGATTGCTACTGATAAATATATATAACTGGCAATGCAATTTATACACAATATTACTATAAAGGATAAGAATTTCCCTTAGTAAGGAGTCAGATACACTTCATAGCAACCCTGTTTAATAGTTAATATTTGGCTGCTTTATTCTCCATGTGAAAAAAACAGGGCACAGGTGACTTCAATGTTATTCTAAAATATGTAACTAAACAGTAAACGAAAACCAATAAGAGCTTGTTTAAGCACCTCAGAGATCAATGAACTTGAGAACATAATAAACTGGAGCCTGCAAAGAATCAATTCGCAATTGTGGCACGGAATACATTACTTGAATAAAGTATGCCTTGTTTCTCTACTGCAAAATCCTTACTGATTTCTGGATATAAGCACAGAGGATTTAATATATGTGCAGTTACAAATAAGTCCGCAATTATTTTTGTATTAAAATAGGCAGGAAAAAAATTGAAAAAAATGAACATTCAACCTATCCTTTTAACAGCATTAAAACAGCACTGTGTGCCAAACAAAATAGAAAGAAAGAAAGAAATCAGTTCAGCGGGAAATAACAAATAACAATAGCAATACCTTAAGTGAAAAGCATGCAGATATTTCTCACAAAGGTGACAAAAGTAAGGCAAATAGCCATTGTATTTGCTTCACACAAAGCCGCTGATTTACTGAAGGAATAATTTTCAACCAAGCTGTGTTCACTTAAAATACCCAATCAGGTAAAGGGGAATTTAAAAAAAAATGAAGTAAACAGAAGGCTGGAGTGAAAATTACTCCTTTAGTAAATCAGCCCCCAACTGTTAGTTTGAAATACAACTCCTCCTTTGTCCATATTTCTGACAAATAAAATATTGTAAAATGGGGCTTCATAGAGTACTGTAAATTGTAATACAAAAACCTCACCCATAATATCTTACTTAACTGCACCAAAAAATTAATGAACCCTTTTAGGTGGACAAAAAATCTCAACCATGCATTATGTTTAGTGTGAAATTATGCAATTATCAACAGATGGCAGCTAAATGTCTGTATAGATAAAAGTTATATCTCTCCTATTAGGTATTCAGGATATTTCCACTGCCTATACAAACGGGAAAACAACACCACAGTCACATATAATTTTTATATTGTAAAAATTGTGGACAAATGTGAGGATGTACAGTACTTTCAAAGTGTGTGTAGCATCCCCCTTCCCCAGTTAGCGTTATCCCAACACAGGATAACAATACCGGTGGCTCCGAAGGGGTGATCTACATTAAAAATGAAATAATGGGTCTCCCTGTCTTTCCTTTTTAAGAAACCTCTATTATGGATCCAAAGCACAGCAGTACACCTTGAGTTACTAGGGTCGGTTGCTATGGGTTACGGCAGCTGTGATTCTTCTTGTCTAGGGATACATTCACTCGCTTTGCCCATCAGCACTTACTGCCCTTTCTGGTGAACGATTTGAGTGAAGTCCAGACTATAGTTATGATGTTTGAAACTTTATTTGCAGAACGTCAGGGAGAGAGGAGTCAGTGGGTTAGGAACATCGAGGCAGATGTAGACTCCATTGCTTTATAGATTGTTTAGGGGGAAAGCCACGTGAACCAAATGACAAATTAGTATCAGACCACATACAGTCTGATAACCACTACATTTAATAGCACCCTTCCCGCTAGGGCGGTACATGTGTAAACCCAAACAACCAAAACTCATCTTCAATATTTTTAAATCTCCACCTTTTATGAAAATAATACTTGGTGATCCTGCCATGAAGATCTTTGTTCAGGCACTTCCTATTATAGGATGACAACTCTGTGTCCCTTTCTCACAATTGTGCTACCACTTTGTCACCCAGTTACACAAGCTTATAGCGCAAACTACAAGAGGCCACTTTAACAAACAATAAGCCGGCAAGGTCCACTGTCACCATCAGGAAACCTGCCCTTAGAAATGCCTTGGAGCCATCACTCTGTGAATGTAGACAATACATAGTTGCAAAGCGACTGCAGGAAGCAAAGGATGAAAAAAAAGTGAAAACAAGTATTGAATTTTTTAATAATAGACAATTGCTTTGGCAAGCTAAATGTCATTGAAGTTGAGTGGCTATGAATTAGAATGCTTATCGTACTTTTAGGGTCCATTCACACCATCTGCATACAAAGGCGAATTGTCTTGTTTTGCATTGGGGCTGCGCTGGAAACAACAGCCAACGCAGCCCCAATGCAAAACAAGACAATTCGCCTTCGCACGGATGGTGCCCATTCACGCCACCACATTGTGATGGGAACACAGTAGTGTGCACTGAAAAAACTCAGCGGGATGTGATGCGGTACCACCACCTTAAAACATCAGGTGAGTATATCTGTTATTTTTGTCCCTAGACACAAGTGAGCACTTTAAGGTGCCCATACACTGCACGATTATCGTACGATAATCGTATGCAATCGTTTTTTCGAACGATAATCGAGCAGTGTGAACGGAACCGTGCGACCGTTTCTACTGTACGGTCGCACGTCTTCTGTCGAACCAGCATGTTCGAAAACCAGCCGGGAATCGTACGATTCTCGGCTGGTTAGAACGGTGCTCGGAAGACAAATGCCGAACGGGCCGGTGTGCGCACGCGCACACTGCCCGTTCAGCATTGCGGTCATCGGAAGCCCGCCCCTCAGGGGGGCGGGCTTGCGATGATCGAGAGTGCGATCTGCCTGTCCAAGATAGGCAGATCGTACGTTTTTTTAATCCCTGTACAACCATCGCAAGACTAAAGTCTTGCGATGGTTGTAGAGTGTATGGCCACCTTAACCCTTACAATGAGGCTACACTAAATAAAATGTAAATCTTTTAAATAAAATGTCTCTGTCTCATCCATCAACAACCTCACTACAGCCATTACTAAGACATTTATGAGTGCTTTACCCTTAAAAAGTAGGGGGAGGATCTGGGTCCAGTACTATCAGCTGGTTGACATTTTGTGTTATAATGAGGAACACTGTCCCGCTTTCATCACTTTAGTAGTAATTAACCCTTAGGGAGTATCTCAGCAAAACTGAAATTCCAATTACAAGGGATGCTTAAAATTGTACATGTATCTTTGTGCAGACATCTGCCAAAATCAGTCAGCCAATCACAGAAGCAGAAAGTGACACTTCTGGGGTATTCTGTACACCAGCTGAGTACAGAATGATTTCAGGTTGCCATACTGCTTTTAATTTATTTGACAGTTTTAGAAAGTAACAGCAGATGCATTTTTTTAGGAAAAGGTACTTTAAAAAAAAAAAAACATTACATTTCAAAATGGCTGGTGTAGAAATTATTATTTTTATATTTATATATGCTATGCTAATAATTTTTTTGCATTTTTATTTTGTTAAAGTGGAGTTTAATGTTGCATTTGTGTTGCTTTTTTGTCTTGTAAACTAAATGAATAAATAGTTTTTTTCTATATCAGGGTGAGACCCCCTTTTGTAATAGATGTTCATAGCAAGCAAAGGTAAAATGACAGGTGTGAAAATCCCCTCCCAGCTGTGTCACTAAAAACTAACAAGACTGTGTTCGATTCAACCAATGGACAAACCCAGAAATGAGTAAAATTTAAAGCTGAACTGACCCTGATAGAAAAGTTATTCATGTTTCAAGTATCTGCAAATATTGCCTTTGTGTGAAAGAGTTAAAGTGGAGCTTTGTCATTCTTGTAGCAAAACATGATTTAATGACCACAATGTCATGTGTGTTTACTAAAAGGTGTGTTTGGCTGTGGTTAAGAAATCTAATGTAATGTATATACTAGAACCACACCTTGCTTTATGGTGAAAAATAAGTACGTTTTATATGGCCTGAGCCTGACAAACAGGAATGTGTGCCGTGCCAAAGGAAGTATGTTAAAGACGTCCCTTAGATTAGCTGAAGTTGGTTTGTGTGTGGGGTGTCACACTGAACGCTAAGTAGTCTGTATATTAAGACAGACCAACATGCCTGATAATCATTCATCAACAATCATAATCATGTGGTGTGGATATCAAAGTTTAATGGGAAAGCAGATTTTAACAATGTATGTACAAATCAATTTTTCCAGCAAATGATGTTGCCAAACTATCAGTTTTGTTATAATATATATATTAATTCCTTTGAATGGAACCCTTGATGAGGTGCCGTGACACAACTTTCTCCTCCAAATAACTTTACTATCAAAAATAAATAAATGTATACTCAGCAAGAAGATGCAAGTATCTGCATAGAACACATTTCCCAATGTAGGGATCCAAGATGAGGCCTAAAAAACATGCAGACTATCTGGAATAGCCAACAATGCTTATAGCTACCTACAGCATGGAAATTGACTTTAGACAAAGAACAAGAAAACACTCAGCAGGTAGATAGGCTAAAGCGAGGTTCCAGTTGTTAGGTAAGTTCATGTTCAGGATCAAGACCCAAGTCATATCCAGCAAAGCGGGGGAAGCAGAGAACCAAAATCTGGAGAATCTGGAATGCAGGATGATCCAGCAGAGGTGGACATAAATCCCTGAGAACAAGGAAGTGCACTAGAGGAAACCAGAGCAGGGACAAAAGTATCTGAGGCGCAATCCATGAAAGATCAATCCTCAGTCATGCTTCCCTGTGCCCCATATGGCTGACCTGACCAGGCCAATTTTCAACTGATTAGCTGAATAGATACCCTGTAGGTAAGTTTCTACCTCTGGACCCTTCAAACTAGATTTGCCTGGACGTTCTCTGTGGGAATTTTTGGGTGTGGATGTAATTTATTTCTCTGGCATTTAAAGAGTTCTAATCTTTCCAGCTATAGAAGTGATGGCTAATTACAAATTAATTTACCATCAGCAGATCCCCATCCTACATAGTATTTTCCTGCTGTTACTCTGCTTAAAATATTTAAGCAGACTTCTAAAGGTGCCCATACACTGCACGATTCTCATACGAGAATCGCGGGAAATCCCGCGATCGTACGAGAATCGTGCAGTGTATGGAAGGCGTGCGACCGTTTCTACTGTACGGTCGCACATCTTCCGTCGAACCAGCAGGCTAGCAAACCCGCCGGGAATCGTACCATTCTCGGCGAGTTAGTGGCCTGCTGATTCGACAACTGCCGAACGGGCCGGTGTGCGCACGTGCACACAGCCCGTTTGCAGTCATTGTAAGCCCGCCCCTCATTGCAGTCATCGTAAGCCCGCCCCTCAGGGGGGCGGGCTTGCGATGATCGCAAGTATGATCTGCCTGTCCAAGATGGGCAGATCGTACTTTTTTAAAGTACTTTACAACCCTCGCAAGACAAAAGTCTTGTGAGGGTTGTAAGGTGTATGGGCACCTTAAGCTTTTTCCTGGGTCAGACCTCTCCAAATTGAAAAATAATTAGCCTGCAAGGTGTGACTCTTTAAAATAACCCCAAGTAGGAAACCTCCCCTTTTCTATCAGGAGGAGGCTACCAGCTTGTTTCTTGATGCTGTAATTTCATCTAGGGATAAACTGCCGTATGGCTGCACGACATGAAAACAATAATTACAGGCACTTGTTTCAAATGTTAGAGATTTAGAGTCACATTTTACCATATTAATTGGACATTCTGGCCCAAAGACATTCTGGCCCAAAGTCAGACACGATATGTGTTTGCCATACTTTGACCCTGCCAAAGGTTTTCAGTTTCAGAAGGTGTATTCTAGGGGTGGTTAATAACTTTACAGGGGTAGAACAGGGTCTTTCTACACAGTTCTTTTTTTTTGGCTTGCAAATGCAGCAAGTGATGAGCCGAACACCCCAGTGTTCAGTTCGAATTTGAAGTTTCGAACATGGGAAAGTTTGAATTTGAACTCGAACTCAATGCAAGTCTATTGGGGTAGAACTTTTAAAATCAATGTCCCCATTTTGAAGCCTTATATGGAAGTTATTGGCCATAAAAAGTTTATGGGGATTTGAGTACTGCCCTGAGGGACATGAATCAATGATAAAAAAACTTTTAAAAAATAAAAATTTTAAAGGAGCAGTGATTTTAACATCACTTAAAGGGTAACAATAAAAATGAAAAATTCCTTTAAATATTGTGTCTGGGGGTCCCTTTAACTACCTCCCGGCTGGCCGTTGTGTATACACGGCCGGCCGGGAGCTTCTTGGATGTAACTGGGCCTGTATACACGTCCTGTTACATCCGCGCGCTCGGGTGCGCCACGCGGCAGGCGCGAGCGGGAAATGCCCATTAATATACAAGCGATCCGCCAGCTATAGAGCTGGTGGATCGCTTGTATGAGGTCCCGTGACGTGCGCCCCTCCCCTCAGTGGCTCCCCCCCTCTCGCTGTCAAGCTGGTCCCGGGCTTCATCAGCTTCTTCAGGGGGGTCCTAGGTGACATTAGGGGTCTTGGAGACCCCTGATATCTCCATAAAGAGGACCTGTCACCTCTTTTGCTATCACATAGAGGGGTTTCTCAGCCCCCTCTGTGATAGCAATAAAGTTGAGTGGAAAAAAAATAGGAAAAACATTTAAAGTTTCTCCCCAAATTTTTTTTTAAGTTACACATAAAAAAGAATAAAAAAACAATTATTTTTTTTAAAGTCCCCACCCCTACATACACGCATGTAAACATGCGTCAGGTGCGCATACCTGCGAAAACGACGATTGCACCCATTACGCCGCACATGTTACATATCGCCGCGAACGTCGGAATGAGAGCAATAGTTCTAGGGCCATCAATCACTGATAACACTAAACTGATGAGCTGTAAAAGCTTTTAAAGCGTCGCCTATGGCCAATTTTGGGTATGCTAGTTTTTTGCGATTTCGCGAGTGCGCGCAATTTTTAAGCTTGACATGTTTGGTGTCTATTTACCCGACGTGACCCCGTCTTTTATATTTTACCAAAAAAAAGTGGGTAATATTAGTTGTTTTATAACATAATGTAAAAAAAAATATTTTTTTCAAAATTTTCAATAATTTCTCCTGAATATAGTAAAAAATAAAACCCCCAGTGCTGATTAAATACCACCATAAGAAAGCTCTATCTGCCCCAAAAAAATGGTATAAAATTAATTTCAGTACAGCGTTGCATGACGGAATAAATGTCAGTCAAAGTACTGCAGCGCTGAACACTGAAAAATGGCCTGGCCAGGAAGGGGGTCTAAACACCTGGTCTTCAAGCGGTTAAACTGCCTGTAAAGTGGCACATCTGTACGATGTATAGAACCTGCTGCAGCAAAACTAACATTTTTAAAGAAATTTTTTTTTTTTTAATGTGCGGTTCCCCCTCCCAAACAATAACAGACCCTTTAGATCTGGTAGGAATGTTAGAAGGGGCCCCATGTAAACAAAAACAAATAAAAAAAGTGTGTGGAGTTCCCCCTCAAAGTCATAGCAGGTCCTTAAGGTCTGGTAGGAATTTTAAGGAGAAACCCCGCCTCCAAAAATGGGAGGGGGAGCGTGGGGTCACCCTTAAAATTCCCTACCAGACCCTTGATCCGAGCACAGGCCTGGCAGGGCATGAAAGGGGGGGACAAGCGAGAGCCCCCCCTCCCTGTGAGACCAGGCCACATGCCCCCGTGCCGTTGGGGACAAGGACCTCTTCCCCACAAGCTCTGGGGCGTTGTTGTGGGGGTGCGGACAGGGGGCTTATTCACATCAGGGGCACATCCAGATGCGCCCCCCTTGTGAATGAGTAAGGGGTACTTGTACCCCTACCCATTCACGAAAGAGTTAAATAAAAGTTTTAAAAAAGAGGCCACACTTTTGAAAAAAACCTTTATTTATAAAAAAAACAAAAGACATATTTTTGACAAGTCTTTTATTTTTTTTAAAAACAAAATACAAAAATGGATCCACCAACATAATCCAATGTGAATCACGACGTCCAGTGTTGTCCACGATGACGACAACTCGACGAAATAAAATATAAATAGAAACAATTTTTTTTAAAACGACGACCGCCGTCCCTTCCTCTGCGACGAACACCCGCCGCAGAATGGCATTTTGACAGATGCCGGAAACTTATAAACAATTGGACGGAGTAAGCAGTGACAGCTAGCTCCACCCAACTGTTTACAGTTGTAACAGGTAAACCATGATTGGGCAGAGTCATCATGACTTTGTCCAATCATGGCTCTCACAGTTCTCTGTGCCCTGATTGGGCAAAGTCTTGCACCTAACCTGTGGTCAGGTGCAAGGCTTTATAGCCAATCAGGGCTCACAAGGCACAGTGCATTTGTGCGGGGCGTTCAGTGATCGAACACCTGCTAAACGTCCTGACAGTTCGTGTGTTTGCCGAACACACGAACTGCCGATGTTTGAGTCAAATTCACGTTCGGCTCGAATATCGAGCCCATCATTAGCTCCTACCACCGTTAGTGGAGTGGCTAAAGGTGGTAGGAGCATTTAGTTGGCATTTATTTTTATTATTTAATTTCTGACTTTAGTGTCGCTTTAAGTACACCTAGTAGTAGTAAGTCACATTCAACTGGACTATAATCTTAATACAAATTGGTAAACTAAATGTGAGATTGTAGTCCGTCACAGGAGTGAGCTTGGAGTGGTGGCTACTTTACAACACCCACAGAGAACAAAAGTAGCCACCCTCCAGAAGGAAGGACAGTGTCAGCATGAATTCAGAGATGATTGGAGGATCTGCAGCTGAGTGATACACAAATAAGATACACTTTTGTTAATAGTTAAGGTACTTGAATGTATTTTGAAGATTAACTTCTGAGTTTAGTGTCACTTTAAAGAAGACCTTCACTAATTAACTGCCTCTATCAGATTTTATTTAATAATTATTTTGTTATCTGTGTAATGTGGAAATTATACTTGGATTTTGCATTTTTTTTTATCATACATGTGCTGTATGACAAGTTGTTAAAGAACTGTGTGTCAATGCTAAGGTCTGATGGCCTCATATTACAGGGTATGGATACCAAACCATTTACCCTTTTTTTTTTTTTGGTTGTCCTTATCATTAGGAAAGCATGGGAAGAGGGATTTTATTACCCTTTCACATTATAAAATCGTTAAACAAATATTTAGGCTATTGAGGATAGGTGGACTGCCTCTGAAGCTCCTATCTTGGAACCACCCCCACTCCCCATCTGCGTCCTGCTTTAGTTCTCCAACATTGAAGAGCTCTGAATACAATCATCTTTACTCCTTTTAGGGAACCCTGCAGTGAACAAAAAAAGAATACAAATATATACAATACCATAAAGTGTGAGTGTCATTGAGCAATAAGTTAGCAATTTTAGACTCAAATCAAACATGCAGCCTACCATATCATGTTTCAAAATAAAATGAAGAACTGCAAGTGCAAGCTTCATTTGAAAAAGACAGTTATCAATTGATCTGCCCCTCAAGACAGGAACTTAGAGAGAAAGTAGCATTCTACATTAAATCTGCATAGAATACTCTCCCTGTCTTTCATTGCCCATGGTAAGCAACTTGTCAACAAACCATTCACTAAACAACTGCAGGAATCAGTCATTATAAGTACTATTGATGTTGAACATTGAGACATATTTAGAGAAGGGACTGAAATAAGTGATGGCTGTATTACTTAATTTTTCAGGTTGGTTTGCTTTATTTTCACCTAGTGATCTTGTCAGTAAAACACTTTTTATTCTGGTTGACAATGCTTACTCACTGTACTGTATTTATGGGGCACAGTTGTCACCCTAGGAAAAGAAGTGTGTTAGGACTACAGAACATCTTCACCATTCCTATTCTACATGGTAGTCCAGCAGGGGGAATCTGGGCAGGGCTGGTAACACTGCTTATTATTTAAGTGCAGCACAAGCACAGAAGGTAGGGAGCTCATTGTACTTTTAGGGAATAAGCACAAAGAGGGGCGCCTTTCCTGGTGCAGATCACTTTTATTTCAATAAACATAAATAGAAAACCGAATCATACTCACAAACATGAGTGTCACAAAGTCATGAGGTGAGGACTGACAAGCAGTGAGATGTCCACTAGGTGATACCAGTGTAGTGGTGACGTTAACGCGTTTCCGGGGCACGCCCCCTTCATCAGAACATGAGCAAGATCAACAAGTATTTTGCAGTACTTGCAGCATTTTTAAAGGCCAGTGACAGGTTTGCAGCTACATGATGGGTTTACATATAATGGATTAGGGGTATAATAACATCAATGAGTTTGTGGGGACCAGTCCAATGTGGAGGGACCATGAGGTTAAAAAAGTGTGCTATTATACACATAAATACATATTTGCTCTTGCATCTACAGTTTGTGTTTCTTGCTTAGTAGTGCAGCACTATACAGTAGTGGCCCACCTATTATGTATCTTCTGCTACTTCTTAGGTATTGCATTCATGTTATTGTTTTAATATATACTGGCAGCTAGTGTTTCTTCAACACCATAGCAACTTGCTTGTGTGTACTTCATATGTTCCTTTGTTTCCCTTTTCTTTAGAGCTAGTTGGTTCATTCCTAGATAGAACTTCCCTTCTTCTCCATGTCCCCCAGTTAGTCAAGTCTTCATAGCTGATACTAGGCTTGGAAAGGACTGGACTGGATCATTGTCTGTCAAAGGACTGGAAAAATGTCCTCTGTAGTGTACTTTAAAAAGCAAAACTGTGTTGCATTCAACTTCTGTGTCTTATTGCAGAGTTAAGCTGTCTGTGGTGTGTGCTAAAATAGCAGGTGATCATACTGTCCAGATAGATCGAGATCTATGGGGATATATCAATGCATAAAGTGGCATTTGAAACAGAAAAAGCACAATGCCAGCCATAAACACAGCCATTTTCAGAAAGTTTCAACTACTTTGAACTAGCTTTTAATCTAAAAACAATAGAACAAATCATATGCAGATATAAATACTGTATATAAACTGTTGGTGGCAAGTTGCCTTGTTTGTACAATCAAAAGATGGGTGTACATGATTGAAATGACCATGTCCATGGCAAGCTTTACTGTTCCTCTCTACCATTAAAAGTCTGCCCAGATTTTATGCCAATATTGTTAATTATTATTAATTATTAGGGTAACTAATCTAGTTTTGCAAAATAATTTATCGATGGCCTGCAAAATCTATAAAAATCTGTACATCTAATATCAGTAATGGGAATAAGTTATACCAAACATATTGAAACGTGAATCCTACATGCATTACTTAAAGGAATGCATTACAATAACAAGTCAGAGCATGTACCATAAACATATTGTGCCCCATAAAACAACTTTTAAGAAGAAATACCTATTCTAGTTAACAATCTATACATTACTTCATAGTGATGTTTAGTCTGTGGAGGTTACCATCATTGATACCACTGTTTCTACTTCACTTTTGGAGAATAATTAGCAAGCTTTATTAGCCTTATTAAATTAAAAGCGTACATAATTAAATAACAATTAAAATCACAACTTTAAAGTGTTGTTTATTATTTTTTTTTTTGTTTTGAATTGAGGAGAGAATCCTGACAGTTTGTTTTTTTGCTATCTGCATACTATTGGGGAGATTTCTCTTTACTTCATATATGAGAGACACAACGCGAGATTTCTCCTTTTACGGAGCTGTCACAGGTCTTTGTCTCCTACATGTCTTCTGCAGCTGTCTTCTCTCTGTTTCCATGTGAGGCCCCTTCTGACACAGCACAATATATATCAGGGATTCACCAATACCGTTTTTTTGGTATCGAGTACGGATACCGATATTTTTTTCACTATTCGTCAATACCGAGAACCGAGTACCGGTGGCGTGTTCCCCAATTATCAGTAAGTTGGGCGGCGGATCATGACCCGTCACCCAGATTTCTGATTGCCTGTGAATCCAGTGTTCTATCAAAAGAACACCGGCTTTACTTGCCGAGGCTGCCTGGCTTCCTGACCCACCTCCCAGCTTCCTGATTGGCAAGGAAGCTGGCTCCATGTTCCCTTGGCACTGCCAATAGTCCCGGTATCGGAGGTAACTATCGGAGCATTTGGACGAGTACTCACTCAAATACTCGGTATCGGCACATATACCGATACTAGTATCAGTGCATTCCTAATATACAGTATACTGTACATATACAGTATATATATATATATATATATATATATA
>NW_017307326.1:22571-23215 GCF_000935625.1 Nanorana parkeri
ATATATTACATATCTGCCAAATAGTTGTAATAAGTACTGTATGTGAAAGCGAACAGATACATGCAAATCCAGATCTGCAGACTAAAGATGAATGCAGTTTATCTATATCCATATCTATTGAATTCTATGGTTTAATAAAACACTGTTTAGGCAGGGACTGTGTTGTCTAGGCTCAGAGATAGAGCAGTGAGGCCCTCTATCCTGGGCTTAGCTATACATGTGATGTTTTTAATTGATTAGTAAATAGGAATCCTTGTCTTGCTTTCAGGAAACACAATTTACCTGCATAATGCTTATGTTTTTCAACAAGACAGAGTTGTAATATACCAATGCTGCTTCCCACTCCCAACTCCACTACTGCCTAAAATCACCTTAGTACCAGTAAGCTGGTGTTCTAAGAACATTCTTCCCCTTCCCCACAGATACAAATTTGACACATTAGGTTTCAGGCTGGTATCTCTATAGAAAAAGGTTCACCAAGCATGAGGTTTCATACAGTGGCGTAACAACCGGGGGGGCAGCAGGGGCGCGGGCCCCGGGCGAAAAGTGAAGGGGGGGCACCGGCCGAAAATGGCACTTTCGGCTAAATGCCGAAAGTGACATTTTCCTGCCGTTTTGTCGGCGCGGCCGTGATTCCTTTCATC
>NW_017307326.1:23234-39524 GCF_000935625.1 Nanorana parkeri
CTATCCTATTGCCAGCCTGTATGCCTTTCAACATTGCCTATTTGTCAAGCAAAAGGTCAAAAAATCTGTAATGTGTTTCCACTTCCTTTAAAAACGAAAGAGGAATTTTATGGTCTATATGAAAATTACCTGCCACAGGTTTTATATGCAGTGCTACAAAAAGATAAGCCCTGCCTCTCCTTATTAATGGAAGTGAATGGATCTGTGGATGCAGACAGGAAAAAACATAAAAAACCATCAGCATTTAAAGTGCATGTGTAACTAAACTTTTTGTTTTATTGCTAAGTATAGTTGTGAAGGATTAGAACCATTGTCAATTTTGTATGGCTGTTGGTATCACTGCTTGTTTGTAGTACCATGTCTATATGTCCTGCTATCCGATGTCAATGAGACACAAATGGGATGGAAAATCCAAAATTGTACAGCTGTTACCAGGAAAAGAGTTGAGGTTAAATCTTTCAATGGGAACACCTGTCTAAGATGGTAATTACCCTCACTTTGTAGAGATCTCTGGGACAAGAAGTGAAGGGAAATCTCCCCAATGGGGCACAGGCAGCAAAAATTAACTAAAAGGGGTTTCAACCTTCTTCCCTGTTTTCAGAACTAAACAAAAAAAACTTTTGACCATACATCCACTTTAATACAATTGCTCACCCCAATTAAATACTACTCAAATACATGTACCTTCCTGGGCAGGTGTTTGACGAAAAGCTGCAATGACAAGAAGACTCTCTAAACACAGAAATGTGTAGGATTTGATTCTTATGAAGGGAAATTACATCATGAAGTATCAAGGCCTGAGCCACTACCCCCACATATTGCCCTGCTTGTTTCCAGTCTAAATTGTCATATAAAATGCAGCTACTGTCCATTCTTATCTTCTGTATCTATCCCTTTATCTTTTTGTTTGTTCCTTAAGGAAGACTTCCCACTCCCAATGTTTCACTTTTTTGTACGTTTTATGTTATTGTTTTAGCTATTATATTTACAGTGCAGGGAAATATATTGGCACTAGGGAGCTACTTATAAAAAACTGGAGAAAATAATACAGTCAATAAAGAAGAACAAGGAATGTCTCTTAAAAATATAAGCACTACTCATTTGTATTCTGCAGTCCAAGACTTGTGTTTCTCTAGGCATTTCTGTCCATTAACACGTTCTCTGGCTGTGTCATTCCATTAAAATGTACATCAGATCCAATTCGTGCCAGAAAGCCTGTAATATTTACATGCACCCAGCACTTTATCACACTGACATTTCACCCATCACTATTCTGTCAGGCATACACCATAACCACGGAGAAAATACCACACCACCTCCATAACGAGTTTATAAAGCTCAAACTGTAATGGCATTATTCTTTAAAACGATGACTGGCGATAAATTCTGATATCCAGCATTATGTTGCTTCTATTAGAAAAGCTGAAACATTCTAAAGAAGGGTGTTGTACATGTCCCTATGTAGGGAGGAGGCTTAGCTGCACAGCAAAAATAGCAATTGTTTGCTATACACATAAAACTCTTTTTAACACAGTAGAGGGGTATGGCATGAAAAAAAGTAGGATATTGTGCAAACTTGAACAGGCTAAATTAGAAATAAACGTCACAATTCTAATAAATTAGAAGTTAAGTCACAATTTTAACAAACCATTGGCGTGGCTTATAGGGCAAGAAAGCAACACAAAATTGTCCCAGTAGATAATAACTGCCAATCACTAGCAGTCTGATTTTATTTTTCTGACTGGTCTAAACTGTTGAAAGTTGTGATCTGATTGTGTCCATCCACTTTGCACATCACTGCTCTAAGCACAGTTTTCTTTTAACTACACCAGTTTGCGCACAATATTATTTACCATATCATGGTTCTGTTACAGATATAGCCATAGAAGTGTTACCAAATGCTGCAGAAGTTAAGTTAGATCATCTATAAATAGTAGTAGTAGTAGTAGTAGTAGTAGTAGTATTAGTAAAAATTAAATGGCAAAAACATTACAAAATAAAAATGTATAAATATATCAATGCGTGAAATATTTAATAACACACGAAACTGGTTGAGTACGCAGCTCTGAGTAATAAACAGGAGTCCTAATAACAGACTAATACAAGTTAATGAAATTATAGCAATAGAAAACGTCAGGGAGACTAGTGACAGACATCATGTGACACACAAAAACAACAATCTAGATGAAAAGAAGCTTGGAAACAATGTGTTTACCTACATGGTGAACCTTATTCTTTCTATACACTCAATAATAACCAAAAGTGACTGCATAGGTTATTGTTTTGGAGTTTTAGGCCCCATTTACTAACCTTTTTAAACCTGATTCTTAAATCAGCAGAACGTCATTTTTCTGATCATACTGTTCCTCCAGATTTAAACCAACGGGTTACCTTTCTCATGCGATATCTCCTAAACAAGCGTCTTACTCTATATGTGTTTCTAAATTCAGGTGGAGAGACGTTACCATATGCTATACAATATTACCTTCACTCAATGGCGACAGGGCTGCCTACCATCAGATCGATTTACTAAACAAACTAAAACGTGGGTGGGGATGTTAAACAGTAACTACTGTAGTAAACCACAGGTAAAAATGAAAGCTACTTGTTTCGCACACACTCCGTTTTACAGGAGGTTGCTTTATAGATCTCTAAAATGCAGGGTGGAGGAGGAAAATTGATATTTTTAAATCTGTTTCAGAGCAAATTGTTTTCGGTTACATTTATTACAGCGAGGTGCAAGCATTTACCAGTACAATCTTTAAAAAATACCAGGAAGACCATGTTGAATTTATAGATGAAAAAAAATGTTAAAAGGCTGGCAAAAACTTAACAAGGCAAAGCAGTGCTATGTATGGTGGCATTTACTTCAAGGTTCATTGCATTTAAAGATGTATACATGTGACAATTATTTATCAAGACTGCTGTTGTATTGCAATTCAAATGTAGTATACAGTACGTAAGGACAGATGCAAAAGGAAGAGTAACAGCACTTCACAATTAATTGAACTGTATATGAAGGACAAGTGGCTATTGACCTCATTCTCTATACACTTTAAGGTGAAACTTCTACCTATCTACCTTTGAGAAGCAAAAAATAGATAAATCCTCAGTCCTCTTAAACCTTATTCATCATCAGGATCAATTTATTTTACCTAAAATCAGGGGTGCCCAAACTCCAGCCCTTCAGCTGTTGTGGAACTATAAATCACAGCCACTGGCATGACTCCCAGAGACAGACACATGAAGGGATTTATAGTTTCACCACAGCTGGAGGGCCAGTGTTTGCCCACCCTGGCTTTGAGGCTTTAAGGTAACCCTGTCACCACACGTTATTGGTGTCATATTCATGGTTGGTTATTAACCACTTCCAGCGGGTTCAAATGTACATCCTCTACTGGAAGTGGTTATACCAAGAACACTGCTGCTGCTGCTGCAGAAGTTTTAAACAGCAGGCGATTGCTGTTTAAATACAAGTGATCCGGCGTCTGTACAGAATGGTAAAGAATGGTCGTGGCACATTATTGGTATTAAAAATATAACATTAACTTTATTAAACCAGATTAACTCTTGCTGCCCGGAGCAATTTCTTACTTTTGCACAGACATGATAAAATCTGAATTTCTGGCTAGAAAACAGCTTCAGACTCCCAAACAATTATATATGTTCTGAAAGCAGAGGCCCTGTAGAATAAATGATGCTAGTTGCAATTTTTTGTGTTGCAGGGTATTTGCGCAAATGTTTATCAAACAAGTATTTTTATGATAAAATACACTAAAATGAAACACAGTGCACAGAAACAGAATATAATACCCAATTGTTTGGTAAAAAATAAAAGACGGGGTCACGCCAGGTAAATCGATACCAAACATCTCAAGCCTTAAAATTGTGTGCGTCCGTGAAACTGCAAAAAACAACAGTAACCAAAATTTCCCATAAGCGACGCTTTAAACGCTTTTACAGCTCATCAGTTTAGCGTTAACAGCGATTGATGGACCTAGAATTATTGTTCTCACTCCGACGTTCGTGACAATATGTAACATATGTGGCGCAATTTTCGTTTTTGCACGTAGGCGGATCCAACGCGTGCTTGCATTGCATGTGCGTGCACGTGGGGGAGCCAGAGAATGTGCCCAGTGACACCGGAAGTGATGTAATGCACATCAATTGCTTGTATTTAAATAGGAGCAAGAGCAGCCGTGTTCTTGGTATAACCACTTCCAGCGGATAACGTACATTTACTGCCACACCCACTGGAAGATGACTCCCACCCACCCACTAGACTATTAGGGTTATTCACAAAGCTAGCCGAAGGATCAGCCGGCTGATCATACGGCTAGCTTCGGCTTGCCGGGATCTCACGGCTGGCTCCAGTCAGTTGCAATGACAGTTCAGCATCCCCTGGTTACCTGGTAACTCAGCTCTCATTGTAATAACAGCAGTTGAGCGGAGCTAGCTAGCTCCACCCAATAATTTTCTACTTTTTTTCCAATTTCTTTTACTGTTTTTCTATTCTGCTCGGTACCGCCGACATTCGGCTCGGCTATTCTGCTCGGTACCTCCTAGTCACTCACTGCCGTTCGGCCACTATGAGAATAGGCCGAATGGCAGCGAGTAGCCTGCCGGAGGTTCGGCTCAGCCGATCCAGATGTTTGTTCAGTTGAGTCTAATTCCTTCTACACTTCGGGTCAGCCAAACATGCAGAGCATGTTCGGCCGACCTGAAGCCAGCCGAAGCAGGGTTCAGCTCACTTCAATTCGGGTCGGTTATTCACACGGCTGCCTGCGGCAGCTTTGTGAATAACCCTGTATAATTTCATCATGTATCCTGGACTCTGCTTGCCCTGGGGAGAGGTGGGTGTCAGCCGGTGGAGCAGAGGGTAATCAGCTAACATTTGTCACACGCATTTAATCACTTTCGGTTTCAGAGCAGTCATTTCCTGGTCGCTGTAGCTAGGGATGAAACTAATTAAGCAAGATCTGTGCTTGATCAGCTTCAGTGGAGCAAAGTGGGGACATCAGGGGTCTTAAAAACCCCAATGTCTCATGAAAGAGAACCTGACACTACTAAAACAAAAAAAGTTTTAAAAAAAACAGTTAAATAAAATCAATTAAAAAATAACTTTTCTAATTACCTCCCGTCCATGGCTGTTCGTGAGCGGCCGGATGGGAGCCTTACAGTATCGGGAGTGCACACACGAGTGGGGAAACTGTCAGCCATGTTGTTTACATGTGTTTATGTGTGTTTATGATGGCTGTTTACTTTCAAGCAATCGGGTGTCTTTAGAGATGCCTGATCGCTGGTAGTAGGTGCGGGTGTGCGGCCCCCTGCCGTCTCCACCGCCGCCGCTGCCGGTCCCGAGATCCGCTGTGCTCTGTGTGCAGGAAGTGATGTGTAAACAAATGCAGGAAGTGATGTGTAAAAAAAAAAAAGTTTTACAAAAATTAAAGCATAAAAAAATAAAGAAAATAAAAAATTTTTTTTTTTTATAACACAATTTTTTTTTTTAAAGTCCCCCGCCCCCCACATACGCACCCAAACAAGCGTTGGGTGCACCAACGTGCGAAAATAACTATTGCGCCCATTACGCCTCACATGTTACATATCGCCACAAACGTCAGAGTGAGAGCAATAATTTTAGGGCCATTAATCACTGATAACACTAAACTGATAAGCGGTAAAAGCTTTTAAAGCGTCGCCTTTGGCCAATTTTGGGTGTGATCGTTTCTGCAATTTCGCGGGCGCGTGAAATTTTAAAGCTTGACATGTTTGATGTCTATTTACCCGACGTGACCCCGTCTTTTATATTTTACCAAAAAACTGGGGTGATAATAAATGTTTCATAACATTTCATAGGGAAACAGGTTTTTTTTCAAAATCTAGGGTTCTTTTTTTGTTATATAGTAAAAAATATAACCCCCAGTGGTGATTAAATACCACCAAAAGAAAGCTCTATCTGTCCCCAAAAATGTTATAAAATTCATTTCAGTACAGTGTTGCATGACTGAATAAATAAAAATTGTTGAGCAGACATATTTGGCCACTGGAGACCTGGAACACTGCAAAGAACAGCATTCCAGCTCTCCATTGTCCTGCTCACACAGGACAGCCTACACTATGAAAAAACCTACACTATGTGACAGATGGACGTTCTGTCACTGTCTAAAGATGCAAGTAATGTCTGCTTCAACAGTGAAAGGGTCCCTGTGTTAGACCCCTTTCACTCAGGCACTGTGCGTTCTCATCAGCAGGGAATCCGTGCCCCAGCTGATCAGAGCGGAAAAGATGTCACTCTTGTGACATCCGTGCCCATTCAGGTTCTTCCTCCATCTTGCGATGGAGAAAAAACTTTAGCTGTATGGGCCCATGTTAGGTCTATGGGTAGGTCGGATGTCAGCGGACATGTGTCTATTTACATCTGATTACCCCCAATCCGTCACTATCAGGTCCACCAAACCGGATCTCTCTCTTTTTTGTGGAGTCAATCGGATGTAAATGGATGCTGCCCATAGAGTAACATTGGGCTTCCAATCATATACCCATGAAAAACTGACAGGCGGACTTGATCAGACTGCCAGCGTGAAAAGGGTCCTTACTATATCCTTACATTACTTGCTCATTTAGCCCGTTGTTGCTCCCACCACCACCGCCAATCTTCTGAATTCCCTGCTTCTAAATAAAATAACAAAATAACCCTTTTCCTAGGTTACTACATGCCAAATGGATTGCAAATATTGGACCACTATCACCAGAAAAATCCCTCTGTAGGGCTGGCGTTTTTTTTCCTGCTGTTTTCTAATGGGAATGTTTTTTTTTCCATTAAAGGAAATCCCTTTGCCAAATATTAAACATTTCTATTTTATGGAATCATGCAATCATGGCAGTAGTGCTCAGTTTGTACACAGGATTTTCTAGAAATCGATTACCCTGACTCTTGCAATTGGTTGGTTGCTTTATCCATAGGTCTGCACAGAGCTTGAGGTCAGATTATAGCAGTAGTAGAGTACCATGTTAGGCATCAATTGGTGCAGGAAGTTTTGGATTTATGTGATATGTTTTATTGGCTAGCTTAAGTTATTACAGATGGAAGATTTCATGATTCCTTAGGTCCTTTTGTCAGAATCCCAAAAGCTTGCATCTTCAACAACTTAAAGTCATATTAAAGTCAAAAGGTTTTTAAACTATTCCAAATGCTGATTATATCACTTACAGTGGAAGCTGCTCCTTGATATTTAAAAGTTTTAGCTTCCTGCACAATCAGCTGGTCCCTTGAGCACTGGCACTGATATCATGTTTTAGGGTGGTTCCTTTCCCGTGCAGGGTCCTATGCAGCCTCCCTTGTGTGTGCTAGTAAGCTGTGTGTGTCTCCACAAACACACATACACTATCACTTAAACGCCAAACTTTTCGGCACAGGCCAGATTATAGACATACCTGTGAAAGAAGTATTATCACTATGAAATAATTGAAACCTGTGCTTAATGGCTAAAATGACCATAGGGGTGCATTGTGTGTTATTCAACAGTAATGCTAGCCATACACCTTTAGATTTCTCTTGCTCAGGCCCATGATAAATCAAGCCATTCCCCCATCCATGCCAAAGAGCATGGATCAAGTCATCTTCTCTACAGAATGAAATCACTGTTCAGCTGTAATTTGCCACCTGACTTTGACTAAAATATAAATAAAATAGAACTCCCCCTTCTACTTTTTTATTAAAAAAAAAAAAAAACAGTTAATGTCTTCCATGTCACAAGCCCAGTCCTCCTATTCAGTGATAAATCCTGTCAAAAGCAAATTTTTAGAAGGCAGAGAATTACTGAATTTAGTGATACATTTGACTTAGGAAATCTTGGGAAAACCCATTGTGGTCATTCATAATTACTTCAGTTAAGAGCATTATTCATTATACTGAGCCAGAGATTACAGGCAGGGGAGCTTTCACTTCCCAAACTTTAATCCCAGGGAAAGTTTCTTAGTAAGGAGGAGGACTGGTTGAACGACACATAGGACAAAAGATGACCCTAGACTCAAAGACTTTTGAAAAATTGATTAGTGAGTCAGCAGTTGTCTGATGCTATGAACCTTATCAGTTCACAAATCACATAAACTAGGGCATTACTGCATCACCTCCACGGGCAGCTGCAGTATAAAAACTTGCTGCATTATTGTATTTGACAACAGTATATTGAGAGGGATTTTTGGGAATGCCTCTCAAACCAGGCTTTTTATGGGCTATCCTACCCCCACTGTCCTCACCGACCAGTACAGTTCCCCCCTGCTACCCACTCTAAATAGCTGCTTGCCCAGCAACTATCTTGTGTCCCTGGCCCTCACATTTATAATCCGACACTCCACAGCACCTACATGCTGGGCGCGAGTAGTTGGACCCATTGTTGCAACCTTCTATCCCCCTAGTGCTGCAAAATGCCAGCCAGCATCTTGTCACCTAGCGCTCCCATGTAGAAACCACCACCATCTATGTGCAGGGCACCAGGAAGTCTGTTCCCCTGCTATGCCACATTATCTTGACAAGCTTTTTCCTGCACTCTAAATCCCCACTTACCTAGTCAAACACCATGTCCTTGGATGTAACTGGCCTGAAAAGGCGTAGAGTTTGTCATCAGGGCAACTGGAGCATTGTTTTGCCTGGCTGCTAGATGCCCCCCCCCCCCCCCCCCGGGGGCCGGAGCCCCCCCCCCCCCCCCCCAGCTGGGGCCACGTAACAATGGTATTTCCTCTGGTGATATTGCTGCCTGTGTGAACCTAAACTGTGGCCTGGACCCACAGGTCCTTCACCTTTCAAAGGATTCTATGATCTCTTCCTCAAAGTGCTCTGATGAACCACTCTCTGCTGACCATCCTGTGTGAATCTCCCTCTGCTTAGACTGTACCAGATGCCCTTAGTGTCTGAAGTTTGCTTGTTTGGCAAGCCAGCACCAAATAGCATTTTTTTTTCCGAAATGTCAGTTTTGCTTCCCTACATGGTTTGAAGCATCCCACAAGCATGTTATTTAAACTTTTTTTTTTTTTGCATTACTACATAATTTGAATCTTTGTTGTGCCTTGTTGCTATGCCTGGAGTGCCACCCTGTGATCCTGGACATATCCTTTGCTGTACCAGATTGCTACCCATTGATAAACCCCCTTTGTGACTAAACCCTCAATTAGCCCTCAATTAGGAACCCCTTGGCCAAGACTTCTAAACCAATCCTGATCTCTGTGAGTGCCCACAATTCCATCACACACTATCATTGCAGAAGTAGACTGGTCGAACCTGTGGAACTGTAGGTATGGGTCCTTATGTGTCAGACTGAAATTCTAAACAATAAAACAGTACATCATATTTTTTATGCCAGGCATGTCACACTGCTGGTTTTAGGCCACATGTACGCCTCTCTCTTGTTTGTGTTCCTCACCCAGGATGTTCTCCAGCTGATAAAATCTACACTTCCCTAAAATGTTTGCACTTCAATACTTCATAAAATGTTTTATGGCTCCTTTCTCAGGGACAAAATTTTACTGGTTGCAGTTATAACTATAACATTAATTAGTGTCATCTTTTTCTGGAATTACAAGTTTATAATGCACATTGGTGATTTATTTTCATACTATTTGGTATTCCATTTAATTTGAGTTTGGCATGCCTGTTGTAATGAATAAAATAAAAAAAAGAAAGAAACCTGGCAGATTTCTCTAGAATGGGAACGATATGCTGGTACCTGCAAATCTGCCCAATCTGGGCCAAATCTTGGTTAAATCAAATAAATTGCTCATATTTATTCCTAACTAGCACAGGCACAAGTGTTTACATGACAAGGGTGGAACCTGGACAGAAAGGGGTAAAAGACAGGTAGAAAGTAAGGTTGAGGCACTTACCAGATTGGGCAAAAGATGTCAGCTAGAAGGGGCTTCAGAGGGAGGTCTGCGAGGAGGAGTCACACAGATCCAGTTGGAAATCGTCAGACAAGAGCATCCCTCCCACCCCCCCTGGAGTTGTTTTTCGTGAGGATTGGATTGACTAGTCATGGCCGTTGCTAGTTGGTTTGGATCCTTGAAGGTGTTTTTGGCTGCTGGGGATATTGACAAATGAATGGGGGGACCCATCTTCATTGTGGGTGTCCTCCATGTAGTGAAGTCCAAAGGTTGTGAACCGATAATAGGGACCAATGTGGGTCTGTGATCAATTAATAATGTTCCTGAGGCGTTGTATGGCGGCTGGGGGCATTAGGTACACAATGTGGCCGAAGATGCAAATTTGTTTTTATGGTTCATAGTGCCTTTAAGGACCTGAAACCTAATAATATTATACTGTCTGGTTATTTGTTGATGTTTGTTATTGTTTGTTGATGTTAGATTGCTGTGACCATTGAACTCTATCCCATAGTGTAGTGGTATTATTTAGTACAGGGGAGGATTTGGGAAGTTTACATGGTAAAGAAGGGTTTGAAGTGGAGAAAGGGGACCTCTGAACTACCTTAGATATGCTCTACAGTGACAACATTGCATCTCCATTCATATAGTACACATGAGTAAACATTGTCACCATAGGATAGGAGAAGTGTTACTGCAGGATCACTAGGCGAAACTAAAGTTAAAAAAATGTCTGGAAAACAACAAAAAAATAGATGCAGCTCCAAATCTAAGGACTGGTAATCTGCAATATATACCATTTTTGTTCTTGGGTTTAAAAATATGTTTCCTGGCCACAAAAAAAGACACCACCTGGATTTAACTAAGCAAATAGGTAAGCTATAGGGGTCAGCTGCATGTCTGAATATACTGAATGACCAGGTTTTTCCATCAAAGGATTTTTTCTTCCCTGATGGCACGGGCATATTCCAAGATGACAATGCCAGGATTCATTGGGCTCAAATTGTAAAAGAGTGGTTCAGGGAGCATGAGACATTATTTTCACACTTGGATTGGCCAACACAGATTCCAGACCTCACTGAGAATCTTTGGGATGTGCTGGAGAAGACTTTACACAGTGGTCCGAATCTTCTATAATCACTACAAGATCTTGGGGGAAAATGAATGCAACTCTGGACAGAAATAAATGTTTTGCAAGGCACAAGCTTATTAAAATGATGCCATGAGGAATGCATGCTGTAATCAAAGCTAAAAGTGGTTCTACAAAATATTAGAGTGTGTGACTTTTTTTGGCCAGCCAGTGTTTTAGAATGACCTTGGTTTTTTATAGTAGTGCTTTACTGTGAATGTGAATGTGCCACACTTGTTATTGCAAAGTCTGAGAAACTTTAATTATTGTTTAAAGTTTTCCTTCTATAGCAACAGTGACACTTAAAGGCTTTGTGAACACATTACAAGGCATCATAACATTTCCTATATCTGTGTATACCATTTATAAGGAAACCTATTTCTATGTTAAGTGCAATAATTATCATCTACCATCAATATAATCTTTATTCCACTCGTGAAAAGTATCTCAATAATGGCATAATCTCACTTTTTTAACATATTTGTTTTTTTTTTTTTTATCAAGGCATTTCAGCCTATAATACATTAAAAAGGCTTAAAAAAATAATGATAGGATTCAAGATAATTGCCACTGATGAAAGCGGTGAAAACGTCATGTGATTCAGTTAAAAGTCAGCTATTAGTACTACTGTTCTCTCAGCTTGTATGCAGGCACATTAGATGACATTGTTTGAAAAAAAAAAATAGTTTATTATCATTTATGATGCATGCAATAAAACATCTGCCTTATCAGCTCTAGCCTTTAAGGTATTGTGCAAAAATGTATTAGGTGTCCATAGCAACTATCTCTTGGTAGTTTTCTTGTTTGCACAACACACCCTTCCCAACAATGAAAACCTTTACAAAATGTCTTTCATATTCTATACAGGATTCCATAGTGTGCACTGAAACGGCTTGGGGAAAACAGACAGGTATCCACTTCAAGCAAACATATGAAGGCTGTGACCAATATGTGCTATACACTTTAGAGGACATGTTCCACATACACAGATTTACTAGTTATAAAGGAAAGATATATTTTGCGGCAGAAAGCTGAAACAAGCTGGAAGCAGAGAGTCACTACAACTTGACATCGTACAGAGGGTGCAGCTACTTGGGGTTTGGGTTTGCAGTGAATTCTGTGTATTCGAGGTTTGCAGATCTGAGGAAATAATGCAGACATTTTCCATAGTAACCATAATGTAGTGCCCGGCCTTTGAACTTAGGTCAGCTGACGTAAAAGGGCCAATAAGGGTGCTTTAGGCAGCCCCTTCACTATAAAAAGGTGAGGTCACAGCAGCCATATCGAGAATGTACTTTAGCAGGCATTAGAAAGCACTGGGAGTGCTGCTAACAAGCTGCATTGGGAGAGATTAGTGTAAGGCTTGCGGATACTGTCTAGTCTGTTAGGGTAGATGTAAACCCCTACTGAATGTCATGCAGGTAGCAAAATTATGCGGGGGGAATTTATTGGAGCAATTGTGCAAGGCAACCAATCAGTTTCTATTGTCAGCTTGTTCAGTTAAAGCGGACCTTTACACTCAAAAATCAAATTCTACCAATGCATCACTCTATGTATGATAATTAATAATAACATAGACATCTCAGATGTAAAATGGTGTGATTATGAAATACTTACACTTGCAGAGAATTCACTTCCTGTTTTGAAAGTGCAAATTACTTCAGTTTGCCAGTCCAATGCACACTGGGATTTCCTTGTCATCAGCAGAGCATTGCTGGGAAATCTCATCTGTAATCTCACGAGATCTCTGGGAAAGGCATTTTCCTCCCCTCAGATGATGTGCATGGTTACATGTCCTAGTCACATGTGCCAGAAATCCAGGGGAGCTAGTAATCTGGCCTTAGTAAACATGGCCACTGTCAGAAGACTGGGGAAGAAAAGAGAAATAAGGTATGCAAAGAATACAAAGCCGGCAATTATCTAGAAGTATGTGTTTGTAGATTGTCATTACTAAACATTTCTAAAGCTATGTTTGTTGTTAGTTAAAAGATATGAGTAAAGGTCCGCTTTAAGCTTTAGAATTGAAAGAAAAAAACTGACTGGTTGCCAGATTTTGTCTGCTCCAGTATTCGTGTATCTTGGAAAATGCTAGTGACGGAGGAAGGGATGCATTTCAACCTTTTTCATCCTTTGTTTCATCTTAATGCTGTTGATGTCCTGCAGCCTCTTTACAGCCTGTCCCTGTCCATATGCACTACAGTGATAACAGATTGCATGTGTTTTTTTTTCTTCACAGGGCATATTTTCTAATTTTTGCTGGCTGCAACAGTTTTTTAAAATGCTTTTTTAATGGTGACAACAGTAGAATATACCTGTGTAGAGTTTATTAGCACATAATCTTATGGTTTTCTTTGTGAGAGCATGTGACAGAGTGATTTAAGGGCAGGAGATTGTGGTAGATGAGGCAGAGCGTTGTCACCCTATAACACAAAGTGCCCATACAAGTACCTTTATATTAGTATCACAAGCTGATATTTTTATCAAAGTTAGCGATTAAAATACAAATAGGCTTTCCAAAATGTATTATCATGTTAAAGCTTTTATGAGATTTTAGTGGCTTACATCTATTAGTTAACAAACTCTGCTTCAGTTCTTTAAATTGCAGTGCTGAGGTACATTTTCTTATGTACGCACAGGTCTATACAATCACAAATCCTTTTAAAGGTGGCCATACAATTTACAACCCTCGCAAGACTTTTGTGGACAGGCAGATTGTACTTGCGATCATCACAAGCCCGCCCCCCTGAGGGGCGGGCTTCCGATGACTGCAATGCTGAATGGGCAGTGTGCGTGTGCGCACACCGGCCCGTTGGGCAGCTGTCGAACAAGCAGGCCACTACCCCGTCGAGAATCGTACGATTCTCGGCGGGTTTTCCAGCCTGCTTGTTCGACGGAAGACTGCGATCGTACAGTAAAAACGGTTGCACACCTTCCATACATTTTGCGATTTCCCGCGATTCTCATACGATAATCGTACAGTGTATGGGCACCTTAAGGATCATTATCCGCTAGCTCTTCAAATGTCAACACCTTTTTTTAGATTGCAAATTTTTTTCCTTGGCCACAGCCTTTAGGAATGGTATAGTTAAAACTGGAACAGTGTGTGAACATGACCAGGTAGAATAGGGTAAAATGTGAAAATGCAAACAAGGTAGGTATTTTGTTACACTAGACATCAGGGGCTGACTGGCAACTTTTAGCCCAGGGGGCAAGTACAACCCAGAGGCCCATGGCGCAGCAACTTGGCCCCGCTCTGCCTCTTCCCCGCCTTCTCCCTGCCCATCTGCCACTTTTGCCATCGATGTAACAGTAGTCTGAATGGTCGGGAGATGTGAGGACTCCTAGTAAGTCCATGAAAGGGGTGACTGGCTAGGGGATGGTGCTCTCCTCCCACTTGGCTCCCTACCTGGTTCTAGCCTTACTCCGCTCCATGTCCACTACTTAGGCACTCTCACCCACTGTAGGACGCCGATGGCTGTCCATGATTCTGGGCTGTGAGCTGTGGGAGGTTAGTGGGAGGGGCCGGACAGTGTCAAAGTCAGTGTTCTAAAAAATGTTTCGATCCTATACATTTTCTCGACTGTGTCTAGGGTTGCCACCTTTTCTTCAAGTGAAACCCGAACACTCTAGGGACATGTGGACATTTTTTTGGGAGAAGGAATCGTAGCTTATTCATATATAAATAGCGGCAAACAGTCATATGTAAAAATCACAGTTTAAACTATTTTCAGTGGGGGGCCAGTAGCCCCTATCTTAATTTTGGTTGCCCCCTGTCTGCTTGACATCTTGTGTCCGGGTTTCTGCTGCCATGAAACCCGGACACAGCATTCAAAACCCGGACTGTCCGGGTGAATCCTGGACAGGTGGCAACCCAACTGTGTCACTTCCAGTGGGGCTGAGTCATCCGAATCAGCTGTTTTCATGACCCCCTTTCTTCATGACATGTGCACCTGGAAGAGACGCGGTAGAGTATGGGTTGAGGAAAATTATAGCACACTGGTAGTGGACGGATGCCTCGTCAGTGCTGTGAGCGTATACGACTGCTGCGACCCTGGTAGTTCTGCCACTAACTCCAAGCTGTAGAAGGACTACAAATCTAAGCACATTATACAACAATAAAGAATAATAAAACCAGCTATAGGACTATAAATCTCAGAAATACATTGTACAGCATTGCAGAATGGCATTGGGTATAGAGGACTACAATTCCAAGCAATACATTACACAACAATGCAGAATACCATCAGCTATAGTGGACTATAAATCCCAGCAATAATGACTACCAACAGCTATAGAGACCTACAATTCCCAGCAATACCATTATACAGCAATTTAGAACTGCATCAGCTATAGAGAACTACAAATCTCAGCAATACATATAACAGCAATGCAGAATAATATAAAGCTACATACTCTGTTGCTCTGGGTTCTCTGCCTGATGTCTCCCAGGTCTCAGGAGGGTTGTGCGGGCTCTCACCAGGGGTCCAGAGAGTTTCACGGGTGCGTGTGGGTGCAGCAGAGGCGGCTCCCTAATTAGGCTCTCAGGTGGCCAATGCGGACTGTCAGGTGGTCAGTGCGGGCTCTCTGCTGGTCAGTGCGGGATCTGTGGGGGCTCCCTAATAATCAGTGGTGGGTCTGTGGTAGCTCCCAGGTGGGTGGTGGGGGCTCCACTGTGGCCAGCTGGGGCTCCCTGGTGGTTAGTGGGGGATCCTTGGTGTAGGGTGACCATTTATCTAGAGCTGCAGCTAATGATTATTTTCAAAATCGATTAGTTAGCCAATTATTACGTTCAATTAACCGGGATAAAAAAATGGCTCCAGTGATGGACTACTAGTTTGTATTGAGATTGTAGTCCTTCACAGGAGCAAGCTTGGAGCGGTGGAAGAAAAAAAAAAAGTGTGGTGTGCAATATAGTGAAATGGAAAGTGTAAAATTATACAGCAATCAATGCAGAATGGCACCGGCTATAGAGGACTGGCGGTATAGAGGAGTACAACAAATCCCAACGCAGAATAAAAATGTCCCCGGATTTTATTTTATTAAAAATGTGTCACCTTACCTTGGTGGTCAGTGGGGGCTCCCTGGACCCTGGTTGTAGATTAAATAAACTTGTGAAAAATTAAGCAGGGGCAGGACAGTAGGTAAGCTGCCCAAATAGGCCAACACATATAAACGCGAGGCAGGTTTATTATTCACAGTGAAAAGAAAAGATGCCAGTCTGAGTGTACCCAGTGCCGGATTTACTCCCCCTGCCGCCCCAAGGCCAGGTTCCACAATACGCCCCCCCG
>NW_017307326.1:39729-95512 GCF_000935625.1 Nanorana parkeri
ATTTTTTTTAGATTTTTATTTATCTTTTTACTTTTTTATAATTTACGTTTTTATCTTATTATTGTTTATTTTTTATAATTATTTTCTTATTTTTTACTTTTTAATCACCTTTTTATTTAATTATTTTATATTTTTGGATATTAATATTTTGGTGAGTACTACATTAAGTTTCAAGGCTTCACTCTGGGAACAGGTGTGAAGTCTATGGATGTAGGGTTGTATTCTCAATTTATGCTGATGTCTGGCCCTCCCCATTTGTCCATAAAGAAAGACTCACAGAAAAAGACCAATAATGACCAAGGAAGATTGAACTTCATCTTCCACCAAATGTGGTGGTCCAGCAAAATTCAATGGGGCCCCCTTTCCCAGCTGTAAATGTTTTCACAGAATTGGCATGTGCTGTCACAGCTTTATGAGGAAAAAAATAAATACAATTATAAAAAAAAGTAAATCTGTAAATAATGGTCAACAAAAAAGAAAATACATGAAAAAAGTGTGATGGCAAGACCGATCCGGTCTCTCCATCCGCAGGGACAGCCGCTTTGCGTTCCACTGTGGAATGCGGAAGCTGTTTGACTTCCTGATTGTGAGAGCGAGCGGCCTGCGTTCCACGGTCGAACGCGGAAGCTGTTCGCTCCGGCCGGCAGCTCCTCCCCCATCCTCTGGCTATTTAGGCTGAGGCAGCATGGCGTTCCACAATTGGAGTCAGAACGCCTGCTGCCTCCTGTCACTGCAACCAAGCCTCCAGGGACCCCCAGGACTGCCCAAACCGGAGAACCTCTTGCTCAGCCTGTGGACCGGCACCTTGACCCCTAACTGGACTTTAAACGCAAGTAAAGCTCCAGTTGGAGCCTTAACCTGTTACTCCACTGCTGAAGCCTTGTGTGTATTACAGACTGTATTAATTACCAATAACCTGTTGCACTTGAGGGGAATCTGCTGGCAACCTATACCTAAGTGGCACAACTCTCCCTAAAGACTTGCTACCGTTACTCGTGGTTCAGTTTACCCGGTATGAAGCTAGGTTATGAAGTAATAGCTTTGCCTTAACCCTTTTTTGTTACCTGACGGCTGTGATGCTAGAGTCTCAAACTCCCCGCTAAGATTGGGAGTGACGCCTGAGACTCAAGTCTGAGTAGCAGTCTCCACTCACCACCCTACCACTACCCTCCGCAGTTGTGATCCACTCCTTGCACCTACAGCAGTCGTGACAGCTCTTAGGCCGCTGGCCAGTGATGTAAGAGGAGGTGGGGTTGCTCTTAGGTAGGCCCCGCCTCCTCCTTCACTGCGAACACCGGTCTCTTCTTCCGCAGCTGCTTGCTGTCACTGACACCGCTCCGCAACGGATGTGAGGGGAAACGCGCCGCGGACGCTGCTGAGGTGTGTCAGTGACAGCCAGCACCCTTACATGCATAGCGACCCAGGCGGCCCACACGGCATCAGAGGGATGCCCTGGCCGGGACCCCTGTGCCCGGGCCTCCTAGTGGCCGCCTGGGTCGCTATGGCGATTGTTACGCCACTGCTAACAATGCAAGTTGCTGGCTGTGTCTAACTATAATACCTTTGATTCTAAGACACAGGTTTCAGGTCAGCTACTCAGGCAGCATTGAAGAAACAGCATCAGCATAACATCCAATAAACTAGCACTCTTAAAAAGAAGATCAGCTATGGCGGCCTCCAATATACCTGTTATGACATAGTGAACTGCAGATGGAACCACAGGGCATGGTAAGGAGCGCATACATCCAACACACCCAGAAGTGTCAGATGTAAAGAGACTATGATTGAGGCTCTAGCTTTGCAGGAGATTGAAGATGCAAGAAATGGGCAGAGGGAATATCAGTCCTTTATTGTATGCGAAGTCATCGAGGGCCCGTCCACATTCAGGGGTTGAAGCAGATCATTAATGAGTGTCCGCTGTCAGAGGAGCAATGAATAAGATGAGTACTGTATTCCTCCGCTTTACGACCCCCAGACTAAACAAGCATTTACCTTTCTATACAGCGGGCAGCCCACAAAATGTATTTTGGAAGGTTGACCAGAGTTTAGCTTTAAATTACAGGGTCTTTTTATTAACAGTGCTGCCTGACTGGGTTATCTAGTCAGGCAGCACTGGCGTCAATTCATCAGCATGACAGCCATCAGACTAGCACACCTAAGAAGAGGTTAACAATGGCAGACTCAGTTATACTCTTATGACAAGTGTACAAGCAAGAGGGAAGTTTTGTGAACTGCACTATAAAAGGCGCTATAAATGGGGCAACTTCCACTTTTTCAACAGTCGTTTGAGCTGAAAATAAAATAAACCGATTTTACCAATACTTTCCAGCCACGCTTTATGTAACATAATTGCACAGTTTTTTCCCCTCAGTTGTATCTTCTTGTTGTTGTTCAATTAAACAGTTAATGTTTCTGTTTCATGTGACAAACCCATGATCTTATATGTGCACTAAAGTATAAGATTTTATGACTTGCTATAACTTTAATTACATGATAGCGTTATAAATAACATTTCTAGAATGGTGACATGTTATGAGACCTGTACATATAAAAAAACTCAGGGAAACTTTCCAGAGTGTTTCTTCTCTTTTTACAGTTACTTCCTAATGTTGGTGTTACATCGTATAGTAATACATAAATATTGTGTATCTAATATGTAGAGTATAATACACAAATATGTTCCAGAATGTTACGGTCTATAAACAAGTATACCGGTAGTTCAAAAACATTTAAACGTTAAAAACGATTAAAACATAAACATTTTTGATTTTGACTCATCAGTCCAGAGCACCTGCTGACATTTTTCTGCAGCCTTGTGGCCAAAAAGCCATACCACTGACTTGGAAACCATACAGTCAGTGCCAAAAATATTGGCACCCCTGTATTTCTGTCAGATAACGCACCACTTCATGCAGAAAATTGTTGCAGTTACAAATGTTTAGGCATTCTCATGTTTATTTCTTTTGTTTGTATTGGTATGACTCAAAAAAGTGGAGAGAAAAAAGCCAAATCTGGCACATTTTGCAATGTACAATTAAAGCTGCAACAAGCCAGATGTAGCCCACCCTATTTCCTGGCTGGGGGACATTATTATTATTATTATTATTATACAGGATTTATATAGCGCAAATAGTTTGCACAGCGCTTTACAATATAAGGAAGACATTACAGTCACAATACAATTCAAGACAAGATGGTAAGGAGGGCCCTGCCCGTGAGGGCTTACAATCTAAAAGGGAGGGGCAAGTGATATATGAGGAGGTAGCTGTGTGGGGATGAATTGTTTGAGAAAGTGATTGTTCAGTGGTTAGTTTGAGGTGGGATAGGCTTCCCTGAAGAGATGAGTCTTAAGGGATTGCCTAAAGGCAGTCAGAGTGGGAGATAGTCGGACAGGTTGGGGTAGAGAGTTCCATAGGATGGGAGATACTCTAGTGAAGTCCTGGAGGCGAGCATGGGAGAAGTTGATGAGGGAGCTGGAAAGCAGGAGGTCTTTTGAAGAGCGGAGGGGACGGTTAGGGTAATACTTTGAGACCAGGTTGGAGATATAGCCGGGGCCATAGTTGTGGATGGCTTTGTAAGCAGTTGTTAATATTTTTAATCTTATCCTTTGGGCTATAGGAAGCCAGTGCAGGGATTGACAGAGGGGGGTTGCAGACACTGAGCGGTTGGTTAGGTGAATGAGTCTAGCAACTGCATTCATGATAGACTGAAGGGGAGATATCCTGTCTAGTGGAAGGCCAATGAGGAGGGAGTTGCAATAGTCAAGACGAGATATAACAAGGGAGTGGATGAGTAATGTTGCGGCTTCCTTGGTGAGGAAAGGGCATATTTTGAAGATGTTACGAAGGTGAAGGCGGCAGGATTTGGATAGTGATTGGATGTGGGGAAGAAAGGTGTCAAGGATGACACCTAGGACCTTGGAATGGGGGGAGGGCTGGATAGTTGTGTTAACAATCTCAAGGGAAAAGTTGGGGGAAGTTTTAGGAGGGCGGTTTCAGTGGAGTGTAGGGGGCGAAAGCCGGACTGTAAGGGATCGAGAAGGCTGTTATCAGCGAGGTGGCGGCTCAGGCGGCTGTAGATAAGGCATTCTATGAGTTTGGAGGTGAATGGGAGTAAGGAGATTGGTCTGAGATTGTTAAGGTCGGTAGGGTCCATTGATGTTTTTTTGGGGTATTGGGGTGACCAGGGCATGCTTTAGAGGGGAGGGAAAGATTCCAGTAGAGAGTGAGAGATTGAAAATGTGAGTAAGAGAGTGTAGGATAGACTAAGAGGGTGATTGAAGTAGTGGTGAGGGAACAGGATCCAGGGGGCAAGTGGTGAGGTGGGTATCAGAGAGAAGCTTTGTAACCTCCTCTGTGGTAACAGGGTCAAAAGAGGAGAGTAACAAGTGTGATGGTGGGTCTGGAACATGAATAGGGGAAGGTGACTGCACAGTGGCGATCTGATCCCGAATTGTATCTATTTTGTTTTTGAAATGAGTGGCAATGTCCTGGGCAGAGTGAGTTAGTGGGTGGTGGCGGTGGGGGACATAGTAGAGAGTTAAAAGTGGAAAAGAGTTGACGAGGTCTGGATGAGAGTGTGTTAATGAGAGTAACAAAATAAGTCTGTTTGGCAGCACGGAGGGAGGAATTATATTTTAGGAGGGCAGCTTTGTACAGGGTGAAGTCTTGCAGAAGTCTAGTTTTTCACCACAGTCGTTCAAGAGTCTTTTTAGATGTCTGGTTTCTTTTGTTTGCCACGGTTGTCTAGCATCATTTATCCTTTCTTTTGCCCTTTCATTAATTTCAGTTATGTCAATCATAGATGCATAGCATCAAATGTGAGCATTACCTAGCTTAATCTGCATACAAGTACAGTCTGCCTAGGAATGCCCACGTCTCCAGACTGACACCCATCAAAACATTTTGACAATTTCATAACCTTTCCCAATTGCCAGACCACTGCTTTTATCAGGGCTTAGGGCTCTTGAAACTACTACTGAGGCAGGGTGCTGTGATTCGTTTGCATTCGCTATATCTGTAATTTGGAATTCGGATACATCGGAACTAAACGAATTGCACATGTCTAAACCCTGGTAGTTCTCGTGAAAATGCCTAGTATGGGCACTGGTATCTGAAGATCCCTACACACAGATATTTAAAAGATCCTTTTTCAAATTTATTAGGGAGCAGTAGAAAGCTACTTACTCCTGGAGGGACAGGGTATACATGAATCCCCCGCCCCCACCCATTCACACACACACATTCCATTTGTGGAAGAGCCAAAAACCAGCACAAGAGTGGAGGGTCTCATATTTTTAGGCCTTTTTATTTAATGACTCGCTATTGCTAAAACAAATATAGACTGATTTCAGAATGGCAGACAATCAACATGCTTAATGACCTTCAGCTATGGGGATGCCAGTATGCGTGCTTGGTAAGGGGCAGCATATGGTTTCATTAACAGATAAAATATTTTTTTTAAGTATTTTCAGAAGCATGCGGTATTAGATAGTTTTCAATTTTTGAATTAGACTCCAGTGGATTGGATCGAATGAACTACCAGCAGAATGAAAATTGAGTGTCTAGTTCTCGTTATCCACAATGTTTTCTGTAAGTAGCTTTGTAATAAAACATAATGTAAACACTTGTAAATGAAGCCTTTGTGTGGAAAAGACAGCAGTTACTCAACTTTATAGGTTCAATAGCATGTCAAGCATCCCGACATTCAATCAGAGCCTATGTATGCTGCTGTATGCTGGGAACTCAGCTGCATACCACTAGACAAAAAAAAATAAGTTTCAAATGTTTAAAAGAAATACTTTCACACGTAAAACCGTATCTTAATATTTAATGAGTGAGTGCAATGAATAGCAAATTGCAATTCGATAGAATGCTTTTGTCATTTGACAATATTCTGAATTTTGGGAGTTACTGCACTTAGCACATGGACTTTGTGCTTTACACTATTTTATTAAATAATGGTGATAGTGTTATTACGGATTAAAATAATTTCCTACTGATCTAACAATGCATTTGGCTGCCACACAGGCCAATGGGAAGGATGAAAAGTCAGGGAAGATGGGACCTGTCCCTAATTCCTAGCTGAAGTTGCTGTTTGTATAATGGAGCACCTCCAGCCATGCCTGCATTCAATTCATCCTTTGCTTTATATGCCCCAATATGGAGGCTCTCAAAGTTTAGAGTTAGGACCACACTATAGAGAGGAGCCTTGACGAGGCAATGTGGCTTCTACATATTTTGCAAAAGTTGCGCAACTACAGATATTCCAACTCTCCCTGGCGCTCCGGGAGTCTACCGCTATTAGATAGCGGCTCTGGGCCGCCCAGTAGAGAAACATTTTCTCCTGGAAAGGTTTACTCTGCTCGATCTCACAGAGTAAACCTTTCCATGCTGTCTGTTTTTGTTTTGTTTGTTTTTTTTACATCGAGGCCGCCGTCAGTCAGAGGGAAAAAAAAAACTGCATAGGAATGAATAGCTAGATTGCTATTGGCTATTTCAATTTGCAATAGCCAATAGCAGACCAGCTATTGCACCCGCCCACTGCTGTTGTCAATCAGCAGGTAAGTGTGCTGGGAATTTCTGTGTTTTGTATTGTTACAAGCCCTTCCATGTGCACCTAGTTATAGATTAATTTGCGGGTGCCGTTTTTGTTTAGTTCGGCTTTATTTGGTGTGGGGGGCTTCAGCTTACATTTTTATGGGTCTCCAGTGCATCCCTATGCCTTCAGGCCCCATTCACACCATGGCAGTTTTGCGTGTTTTTTTATGCATGTTTTTTATGCGCATTTCAGCATGTGTTACCACCGTTTTCTGTTCATATCTCAGTGCATTTTTTAAGCTAATTTTTAGTTGTCCAATGAGAAACAGACTAAGCTGCTGAAACGCGCATAAAAAATGCGCGAAATCGCTCAAAAATTTGCTGATCATCGCGTTTCCATCGAAGTCTATGGAGCAAAACGAGCTGATCAGCACGACAAAAGAAGCTAAGGGGTAAAACAAGCGACAGGAGTATTTGTATGCGCAATTCCACTTGTGTGTGTGTGTGAACAACCCCCATAGGAATGTATGGGATTTTATTTGCATGCCTTTCAGCATGGAATAATCAACGTGACGAAACCGCCCTGGTGTAAAGGGGGATTGCTCTACCTCCAGCTAAATAAATTACCTTGGAACTGGTATCCGTATTGCCAGAGGGTAACAAGCAACAAAGCCTATGATCAGGACAAAAGGTGCCAACTACAACTTCATCTGGCCATCCTTATATATCTCCTACCAGGACGCTGCCATGTGCACAACAATCACGTCCACGGCGTCCCGGATATTGCGTCGTGACATATTGAGTTTGTGTAATTGTGCTATGTTACAACTACTGGGGCACTAATTTTAATGTTGGTTTTTATGATGTACTTTTAAATTGTATGAAATAAAATGTACATTTTGTTTCTTATATACTGGTTTATATGGTAATGACATGACTACATCTTTAACATCCCTGTACCAGGGTTGCTTTTTAGTCAAAGCACCTGTCCACACCAAGCATAATTGCTTTCCAAGATACAAGACAACACCAGATTGTGTACACTCATAGGAATATTGTACACCATACTGCAAGCTTTCTGTTCTTCCTCGGCCCCATAGAATTGTTATTATCATTGGAGAAGTAGCATATACGGTCACCAAAAACAATGGTATTATCCTTGTTGAATCATTGGGGTAATTAAAGAGGAAATCTATACAAAAATTATTGGGTGGAAAATAGGTAGAGCAGCTGTAAACTTATGCTTACTTCCAGAATCCTACAAGAAATATACACCGGCTAGAATCCCCCTTGGGTGCTCCCACTGTTGTACCTTTCAGTTTAGTATTGGCCCCAAGATATCTAGAAGGGCACTATTGTATGCCTTGATGATAGTAGGAACAGAGGCATGAAAGGGTCACCTCCTGCTTTTAAGTGTACTAGTTTAAAATATATGGAGCAAAAAAGAGCGCAAAACCAAATGTATAAATAATATTTGAGACGAGCCGTCTCTGTGAAAATCTAAAAAAGAGGAACACAAAGGTGGAAAAACTTACTAGTAATGCCACGTTCACAGGTTCCTCCTCCTGTTTTTAGAGCAGAACTCCACATTGACCGAATTCAACTTGCCCCATACCTCAACGAGAGCGCTGGGCCTTTTTTCTTTGCAGTTTAAAATATATGTTACCCTAAAAATCCAAATGAGCTATTTGTGTTTGCATTTACATGTTTTAAGGGTACATGTAGTCTGTTATTTATTTATTTCCTTTGTTTAGCAATACCTGGTGATCAATACCAGTTCCCTTTGGTTACTGTTTAAAACTGATATGGCAAGCATCACAGATATGAGTGAATGTTGGCTGATCTGTTGGAAGACACTGTATATTTGACCTGGTCTTCTTCAGCTCTGGGCAGTGTTCCAAGCGAAAGCTTAAATACCAAAAAATGGTATGGGCCTTGGACTCCACTCTTACAGAAGATCTGTTATCAGAGAGACATAGGGACTGCCAGTGGTGACCTCTCCTTCTGAAAATGTTAATTGCCTGACTGCCATGCTTCAATATACCGAGCTGCAACAAGTATAGAGATTGCCGAGACTTATCTCTGACATTCTTGATATGCAGTATTTAAAGCTATTGAAGCCAGATGATCTAAATATCATCCAGATGGCTAGTATTATCATGAGGAGGGCAACAATGGAACCACCCAAATATTTGTCATAAATGCTTTTCTTTCAAAGCGCAGCCCAGAATTTTGAACTTAATTAAGAATTTAAATATCATACAATTAAGTGATTAAATCAATTTTCTATTCTGTTTCTAGATTTCTAATTTGTGGTACATTGATTACAATTCTGAGGTTGAGATTAAAGCATCTGCATAGTGTCGAATTAAGAAGCATCTAAGAATACATCATGTCTGTAATCCTCAAAAGTTGACACTAGATGGCAGACTAAGCTTACATGTACTAATTCCTAGTGATAGTGTATGGATCATATGAGCTCCTAGTCTGCACACATAGAAATGCAATGCTGCATAACATTATTAATAATAATAATTACAGAAATAATAGCAATACTGTAAAAAAAAAAGTGATGTCATAATTGCAAAAACAAAAAATGTACAGAAGCACATGATTGTTAATTGTACAACGGCAATTAAAATAAACATATTAATAAGCATTCTCTACTAAACTAAACAAAAAAAAGCACAGGCATTTTTTAAAAATTCTCTATATCTAGAGTATCCAGATCCCCGAAAATATAGGCTATTTTATGCTTCATGTTAGGAAGTCTCACCAGACCATTCATTTGAACATAGATCTTTACATAGGATAATATGTGCACTAAAAATATTTTATGCATGTTATTCACGTGTAAAAGCCTCCCTCATAGAAGGTTATGTAAGGAGGTGAAGGGAGGGGTAGAAGAGCTGGGCCAGCACAGAAAGAAATAACACACTCCCAGAAGAGAAGAAGGCTAATAATCTCTGTCCATATTAAGGATATTTCCCCCTACTTCTTGTCAAAACAGGAAGTAAGGAGAAATATCTCTAATTAGGAAAACATAAAATGCATTCTTAATAAAGTGGGCAAGGGTTAGAACTACTAGGAATTATTTTATTGCTCTCATTTGTTCACACTACCCACATTGTGGTAAAAAGTGTACTTTACTATAACACTCAATAACACACTATTCATCCATTAGTGTATTGGAGTTCCATTCATTTTGATTGGCATTTGAACTCATGATCAGAATGAAACTGTGCTACAGTGCAACACAGTGCACCACATCCTACAGTGAGGAGAATGTATCAAGACTAGAGCAGACATAATCTGGTGCAGTTGTCTAAAGTAACCAATCAGCTTCTCTCCTCAGTTTATCCTGTTAAGCTTTGAAAATAAAAGATAGAAGCTGACTTGTTGCCATGTGCAGTTTCTGCAGATTGTATCTGCTCCAGTTTTGATACATTTCCCTCAATGTGTGTTGCAGTAAGCTGCAAAAAAATACAGTATGACCTCTTTTTATGGTGTGTTGATGTATTTGACAGCCCATACATTCTAAATAGACTACCAAACACATTACCCGGCAATGCATCACAATGCACGAAGTCGTGTGCATTGCGTTCTGGTATAAATTGGCCCTTAAAGAGGAACTTTACCCATATCTTCAAAATTCCAATAGATATTTAGAAATGTTTAGTAATGACAATCTACAAACAGATACTTATAGATAATTGCCTGCTTTTTATTTTTTGCATAACTTATTTTTCTTCCCATTCTTTTCACAGTGGCCATTTTTACTAAGGGCAAATTAATCCATCTCCTATTACTACCTGGAACTCTGGCACATGTATTGCACATAATCTCGGGGGAAGAAAATGCCTTTCTCTGACATCTTGTGAGATTTTTCAGTTTACAGATGAGATTTCCTAGCAATGCTTTGATGGTGCAACCTTCACAGGATGCATTGCTTAGGCACCGGCTACCTCACTAATGCCTATGAGGACCGGGAAGTGAAAAAACAGTAATTGTAAGTAAAAGAAAAAAAAAAATATGGTAATTTAACTTTATAAGCAAGTAATATGATTTCTCATATCCGTATCCAAAGCTGAATGCCGTGAAACGGGGTAAAGGACCGCTTTAATCTTCCCCACCTATTGAAAATGAAAAATAAAATAATACAGTATAGCTGTAATTTTAATAATGCCTGCAGGCAGAGGCGTAACTAGAACCTTAAGGGCCCCCGGTGCAAGAAACCATGAAGGCCCCCCCCAACCGCCATGGCACCGCATGGTTAACAGGAAGGCTGTCAAGGTCCCTAGCAAGCGCGGGACATCAGGCAGCCGCTTGTTTCAAATTTTAGTGCCGGTGTTCTGTCTAGAACGCCAACCCAGTATCTGCATTTACGTACAGACGGGATTAACGAGGAAACCGGCATTTATTTACAAAGTATTTGTTTAAAATGGTTAATTGTGACCGTTAATAATATGCCATCTATGGCAGTAAATTATGGATGGAATATTATTAACAGTCACAATTAACTATTTCAACAAAATACTTTGTGAATAAATCCGTTTCCTCGATAATATTGGTCGGTGCGCAAGCGCAGATGCTGAGGTCGGCAAATTCGACTACGTAGCGACAGAACACCGGTATCTACGTTTAATATATCGGGGAATTTCCACGAGTATGAGTACTCGTGAAAATGCCCAGTATTGGCACTGGTGTATCCCTACTTAATAATATAACGCAATGCTGCGACATGTAATCCTACATAGTTGGTGCTATTCTGCATTGCTGTATAATCATCATACAGCATGGATGTTTTTTAATTCTTGTTACACAGTACCATGGATGATAATAAATTGTAACACAGCCAAGTTTGAATTGAACTTAGCATTTCCTTTACATAGTATTTGTGCTGTGCAGTGTTTTATGAGATGTGTGTGCATGTCCTTATTTTACTCTAGTTTACTGTATATCTTCTCTGTGCCTCTGATTTCATGTTTCCAGTTCAATTCATTCAGGTTTTATGGATTGATTTTTTTTTTTTTCTCCTGGATTTTTTCCAATATGTATAATTTCATGTTTTCTTCCCAATCAGTGTGATTCGAAGTGTCTGTGCTATATCAAATATAGTAGGATGTAGGAAAGAAGACTGTCTGTCTGGAAAATAGATGGGTGTGATAGTAAGTATATTTTGTTCAAGTAGAATGTTATCTGAAAAAAGAAAGGGTGTGTGTGGACACACAAGCATATAGGTGTGTGTTTCCTGAAATATATAAATCTATCTGTTAATCCATTACAAAGGGCTGAAGTTAGATTTATGATAGCTTGAAGAATGCTTGACAAAGTGCTCCACACATTGTGACCTTGTATGTAACAAACTGGAAAAAAGGAGGATGGGATGGAGATGCGGTGAATTCTGCCCCTTTTTTTCTGGTATTACCTAAAACAAAGTAAATGTATATTGAATGTCTTGTGATTTGGTGTGTTGTTTCACACATATTGGGTATCAGTTTATACTCCAAAAAAATGTTCTTTCAACAAGTAAAAATATAAAACATAAACCCCCCAATGTGTGCTTCCTAGGAAGTGTAATTGATCAATGACTGTTATAGTTTAAAACTACTTCTAGGCCACTACACTACTTTGATATTTCTTCCCAATCAGTTTAAGTGTGATTCGAAGTGTCTGTGCTATATCAAATATAGTAGGATGTAGGAAAGAAGACTGTCTGTCTGGAAAATAGATGGGTGTGATAGTAAGTATATTTTGTTCAAGTAGAATGTTATCTGAAAAAAGAAAGGGTGTGTGTGGACACACAAGCATATAGGTGTGTGTTTCCTGAAATATATAAATCTATCTGTTAATCCATTACAAAGGGCTGAAGTTAGATTTATGATAGCTTGAAGAATGCTTGACAAAGTGCTCCACACATTGTGACCTTGTATGTAACAAACTGGAAAAAAGGAGGATGGGATGGAGATGCGGTGAATTCTGCCCCTTTTTTTCTGGTATTACCTAAAACAAAGTAAATGTATATTGAATGTCTTGTGATTTGGTGTGTTGTTTCACACATATTGGGTATCAGTTTATACTCCAAAAAAATGTTCTTTCAACAAGTAAAAATATAAAACATAAACCCCCCAATGTGTGCTTCCTAGGAAGTGTAATTGATCAATGACTGTTATAGTTTAAAACTACTTCTAGGCCACTACACTACTTTGATTAGCTCATTGTTTATCATTGCTAAGCATCTCCAGCATTGAAACTTACTTCTTGACCAACTGAGTTCATGAAAAAGGAAGACCACTGCTGTAATTTACCTTATCTTTAAAATAAAAACAAACCCACCTTTAGAAATGTTTAGCAATGACAACCTACAAAGACATACTTCTAGATAATTGCCTGCTTTGTATTCTTTGCATACTTTTACTTCCTGGATTCCTGGCACATGTGACTAGGACATGTGACCAAGCACATAATCTCAGGGGAGGAAAATGCCTTTCCCTGAGATCTCCTGAGATTGCAGATGAGATTACCCAGCAATAGTCTGCTGATGACAAGGCAATCCCAGTATGCATTGCTTTGCCAAATTTAAATCATTTTGCCCAATCAAAGCAGGAAGTGAATGATCTGCAAGTGTAAGTATTTCAAAATCACAGCATTTCACACCTGACATGTCTATGTTATTATTAATCTTCATACATAGAGGGATGCATTGGTATAATTAGATTTTTGAATGTAAAGGTCCACTTTAAGTGTGTTCTATTCTCTCCATTACCCAAATGTTAGGTGCCTTCCTTGTTGTCATAACCTTAGTTTTCTTGATATTTAGCTGAAGTCCCATCTTCTTGCTCTGTCCTTTAATGTGCAACTGAAGAAACCGGTCAGATTTTTATTGCTGTCTGTGTGCCCGTTTACCCTCTCCATATATTCTTATAACCTGTTACGTCAGCACCCCCTGGACTCACCCAAAGCATGCAGTGTAAGCACCAGCTTGTTTTCCCCTGGACTCCTGAAGGTGGAGATGGAATTTTGCGGTTCGCTGGACCCATTGTAGAGTACAGGGAAGGCATGGTCAGGTCTTGGCAGAGGTCAGAAATGGGCAATGCAGCAGAGTGGTCAAGTATAGGAGGACAGTTGGGCCACGCAGAGATTGGAGACAGGAGGGGGGGCTAATGTATAGAGGGGGGCAATCTATAGAGAGAGGGGGACTAAATGCCAAAAGTGCAATTTTTCTGCTGATACAGCAGCGCATCCGTGCTTTCTTTCCTCCCCGCTGGGTGCTGCTCTGTGTCCCAGCGGGGAGGGGAGAAAGTGACAGCCGTCCGAGCACTGCGGGAGGAGAGCGCTGTGTTTGTGTTTTTTTTTTGGGGGGGGCCCAAAAAAAAATCTTGCACCAGGGCCCTTTGTTCCTTAGGTCCGCCACTGTGGTAGGTAATAGGCAGGCGACAAGCAAAAGAGTAGTTGAGTCAATCCAGGTCAGCAACGAAACAGGCAATTCAATTATATTATAGATCTGTAGAAACAAGCAGTGTAGCTGGAAAGAAGACCCAGCAGCACAACTTCCAAGACTTAAAGTGACATTAAGTTCAATTTTTTTCCCTCCCCCCATGTTAATGTTAGCACTTACCTTAAATGATGTCCCTTAATCCGATCTTCTTTCTTGATGTTTTCATCTGTCCCTCCAGCGGTGCTGCGGGTCTCCGATCCAGCGCTGACTCCACTGTCCTTGCTGGCACTTCCTGTCCCACGGTGTCTGCATGCAGGTGCACGCGTCTATAGACTTACCTTGCGTCTCTCCTCGTCTCCCGGACGAAAATCCGAACTGCGCATGCGCCTGCCCCAAGATGCTTTGCGGCCACCCGAGCAGTTTCGGATTTTCGGACGGGAGCGTGCGGTGAAGACGGGGTAAGTTTAAATCGCTGTTAAAGCGGTTTGTTTAAAAAAAAAAAAAACCTTTTGCATATATCTACTGCTTGTTAGATATATGCAAAAAAAACCGGAGGATTTAGAAACCCTTTAAATACACCTGGATCAGGAGAAACGACAAGCATTACTTTAGGGTGATCTGGAATTCCTGGTACTGGCAGAAATCCTGCAAGTGCCATTAGCAGTTCTGCCAGGTATTCTGGAAATCCTGGTGGGTTTTCTGAGAGCACCATTAGCATTACTGGAGGTACTATAACATGACCGCTATTTCTAAAAGGGAAAGAAAATCCCATATTTCAGATTGTCATCAGAAAAGGAATAGATAGGATATCTTTCAATGGGGACAGTGGCATAACTATAGCTATATAAGCCCAGGCAGCTGCTATGGGGCCTGGGGGTTGGAGGGGGCCTCATTACGTTGTTGAGGCAAATTAAGCTTAGAACATGTGAAGATAACAGAGTATTGTATCTTTAAGGGATGAAGTGGTTGCAGTTGATGACAACTCTAATCCCCTGTAAAGTCTATAATATAGTGACGGCTTCAGATGCACAAGAGAAATCTTTGGGATCTTACTCACAGCTCAGAGAGAGGTCATTGTGTGGGGGCCCCATCAGATTTTTGCGATGGGGCCCTGTGATCTGAAGTTGCGGCCCTGAATGGGGACACTAATTCTGGTAACCCTGCTGACCACCAGCGATTTCCCTCACATTGAAGGGATTAGCTCCTACTTCCTGTTGTGGCTATCAGATAGAAAGTGATGGGAAATCTCCCCAATGGGACACAGAGAGCAAAAAAAGCTGTCAGGGATTATACTTACTTATTCTATCCAAAACAAAAAAAAACTTTGGCTTCAGTTCTACTTTACCCTTTTTAATGACCAATAAGGCTATCCTTACAAAAATTCTGCCATGTACCACCTAAAGGGAAGTGCTGTACCACCAATGGTATACATCTCCTATGTTTTGGGAAACACTCATCTTGGATAAATTATTTGGGTGGGAAAAATATTATTTTGGCACATACGTTGACCCTATAGCTAAAGATTTTTGTCTTAGAAAGAGCTGCATATATTATTTTATGTCATTTTTTAGAGCTTGTTTTCTTGGTTCTTTATGGATTTTTCTGCAAAATATTAGGAATTCTAGTGAAATATTATACCTCTCATGTTTTATTATAACTAAAACATGAAACTGTGTTGGTCGATTAGCTCACATTTTAAATAACTATTTGAGGACTTACTTTAAGTGTCAAATGAATATTTAAAATTTACATTTTATTAAAAGAGATTGTGTTTTATTTATCTATCAAAAAGTCCCATTTTTTTAAAGACAGCGAAAATGACAGAAGGAACCTCACTTTGACAAGAAATATAATCAACTGTAAATAAAGACATCTAAGAAAATGTTTTCCTTCGCTTGCAAAACCAGCCACGCCATTTTGCATAAGGGTAGATCACTTTTGATTAGGAAATACAGAAAAAGCCTTGTGCTCCCAAAGGAGGAAAGTGCAGTGTGTTTTCAAGATGATATCTGAAAATTTTGCTTACAGAGTTTATTTTCTGCAAGCTCTTGCAGCAAACCAGGAAAACATTGCACATATTAATTGAAAATACAAGTGCCCATTTGTAGAATTTTAATTTTCCTTTCAAGATTTTTTGCAAATGTTAATTCTATCCATAACTGCTTCAGGAACAGGATATTCCAATTCTATTTAAACATGTTACAAAATATGTAATGGCTGCACATGTCATTTTTAAAATAATGAATGCATTTCATTTTGGGGCCAGCTATGATTTTCTAAAACTGCCAAACATTTGAAAACATTTTCTGTAGCCACAATAACAGTTTCCTACAGGTGGTTCATACACAACAGCCCCAGAACTTTAATTTAATGCTTTTGTGATTGGTTCACCGTTTAGTTTTTTTACACAGGTCTGCACAGAGCTTGATATTTAAGGTATCCCCACCCTTGATTGGTTTACTTTAGGCTTCCTGTGGATGCTATGTTTATTATAACATTGGAAATAATGAAGTGATTACAGCAGTGAGTTTAAAGTGCCTTTTTTTCTAGTTTTGGATAGAGTGAGGGTGAGGTTTTTACTATTATCCATCCAGGATTCTGTTAAAGAGATTTTCCCCTCACTTCCTGTCTTGCTGATAATGGAGTGCAGGGACACAGATAGAAATAAAAACCTAGCCTTTCCCTACTTTACGCTACCTAGCATTTCCCTATTCTACTCAAAAAAGCATTTTTTTTTGCTGTTGGAGAGTTTCCTTCACTTCCTGTCAGCTAAAAGGTTGTGGACAGGAAGTGATGGGAAATCCCTCTAATGGAGCACTGGATAGCAGTGAAAATCTGACAGTGGTTCTATTTTTTTCCCACTGTAACCAAAACTAAGAAAGATAGTTTTGGCTGGTCATACACATTACAAAAAAAATATTGATTTATCTGAGTATATGCAGAACTGAAGCAGGTGAGAGTCAGAGTCAATGACTATGCCTGTTCTGTAGGTATCTGTGAAGCAAATTGCTCTATACTGATATGCATTTTTCATATCCATATCATACAGAAACATCCAATGGTCACTGACTGTACATGGCAAATTGACAAAGAATACTATCTACACGCTATTCATCACACCCAATGCACTTTATGCAATAAAACACAAATTAAACTGTTTAAAATGTTCTGGATAATAAGGAGTTAGAATGGAAATTTATAGCAGTACCCGATGGTCCACTGATTTCCCCCTCTCCTTTCTAGAGAAAACGTCTTATGCTTTATTATGATGATAGACAATGCTAACAATTCCGATATTCTTCTGCACAAAAATTCTTATTATTATTTAAATATACTGCTTTCTTGAAACCCACATAACTTATTACAGGAAAGTCTCCTCAATTCAATGAAAGGGTTTCTTGGCTCCCAGATCCTTTAGAAGAGAAATATTATATAGTAACACAAACAGTTGGATGTTGCATTCCTGAAGATTTTACATGTTACATTACAGAGAACAATGGCATTGTAGCTAAACACTCTATATAATCTACTCATCAATTATTCAACAAAACCGAAATTCCAGACTGACATAAAAGTTCAGCTGGACTGGACTGATAAAATTCCTTGAACAACTAGTAGCAAGCATTTACCAACTGCTAATTGTTTTTAAAAAATGAAGGAAATCTGGTTTGTTTTACACTTCAGCAAAATCAGATATTGTATGAAATATAGATAAAAGAAGACATGCAAACCACAAAGAGGATACTTAAAAATAGATGGTGCAAATGTAAACTTATTTTTAGTATCACTACACTTCTTCTGAAGCTGTGAATACCATAAAAAAAATGGTACATTTAAAACTTTGGGGTGCATTTGGGGTGCATTTTTCAATGTTTTGCCCAAGATTTATGCAAATTTCGCCAAAGATTCACAAATATTTATAGTTGAATCTTTTGCTAAAACTAGGGTATGCATCATGGGTAAAAGTTGTGGGAATCCTGGGTGAAAACATTGATACATAGACTCCTATGTTCAAAGTGACACTAAACTTAGATATTAAATCTTAAAAATGCATTTAACTATTAACAAATATGTATCTTGTTTGTGAATCACTCGGCTGTAGTTTCTCAAATTATCTCTGAATTGGTGCTGACACTGTCCTACCTTCTGGAGGGGGGCTTGACTTGTTGTAAAGTAGCCCTCGCTCCAAGCTCACTCACATGATGGACTACAATCTCACGTTTTGTTTACTAATTTGTATTGAGATTGTAGTATATTACAGAAGCGAGCTTGGAGCGCTGGCTACATTACAAAACACACACCGGGACAATGGAGAACAAAAGTAGCCACCCTCCAGAAGGAAGGACAGTGTCAGCATGAATTCAGAGATGATTTGAGGATCTACAGCCGAGTGATACACAAATAAGATACATTATTATTATTATAAACTACAAGATTTAACTGAGTTTAGTGTCCCTTTAAGAGAGCCCCTTTTATAAGGACTACATTATTGCTACACTTTCTAAAATGTAGCATGAAATCGCAAATAGGCATAATTTTACTGCAGTTCAGGTTTGCACACATTTACCAAATACTGAATGCTAGAGTCAAGCTCCATAGTGGTGGAGTATTCTTACATTTTCTTTACCAACCACAAACAGAAGAGATAATTGGAAAGAGTTTGAAATAGACAGTTGACAATCAGAATTCCAACTTCAAAACCTCACTTTTGTCAGTAGAATGTAAAATGTATTTAATATTATCGAAGAAAGTAAGCACTGAGTAGGGTCTCCCTCAATTCTTGGCTACTGTCAGGAAATAGTACCTGATGAGACATAGCACCCAGCCTGTGGAAGCAGATGGCTGATGAACTTGGATGAATGGTGAGGAGCTCAAACTGGTTAACAAGCTAATTTTAGTACAGGAACAGGTGAGTGAAGGAGTTCAGGAGTGACAGTTTGGTTGAACGTTACTAGGAAAGAGCAAATATGTCTGTATTTCGGTTTGCAGGGGATTTGTCCAATCCAGAGTAAAGTCTGAAACTTTAAACCAAACACCACTGAAGTCTGGGGGGGGGGGGACTTGCCATTAATTCTGGACATTTATTAAGGCTAACAGGCAGAGTATTGTAAAAAAAAAAGGGATTGGGGAGCTGGGTACTACCATGGGGAATATGTACCAATGCAAAAAACAATTATCAAAAACACCGTACAGCGACTTTAAGGACGACGAGGGAAAAACACTCATCCCTACTGTTACATTCCTGAGAGATGCCTTTAAGCTGCATGTGGTGTTACAGAACAGTACAATTCTTCAGCAACAGCTTAAGCAACACTGTATTCTGGCATCACATTTTTTTAACTTTCATGTTATTGTTTTGTTAAATACAGCAGCAGCAGCACCCTGATCTGATTCATTACAACTTAAAAATAACACTATGGGGGGCGTGGCCAGCAGCCGAATGTGAGCAGACGTCTGTAGGGGAGCTCTCCCGCACTTTATCCTGAAACACTATTTTAGATAATTATATGTGACAACTGATTTTTATTCATCAGCAACAGGCCTGAATTAAACAGTAGAAGTAAGACCTATCTAAAAGCAATAGGAAAGTTTACTCTTTAAAAAAATGAAGTTAAAGTCCTCAACTTTGCAGAAATTGGCCAGTGGCACAACAGTTTAATGGTACAGTTAATAAAATGTCAAAACAGAGTACACAAAAACACTTTAGAACCCCAAACCCACATTTCCAAAACCCCCTCCCATGCCGGTACCCCCAGTTATTCCTATAATATTCAAAATATATGTTGCACGTAAGGTAATCAAGTAGCCAACAAAGCCTTTCTCTTCTAACTCCTCCCAGGTGCAGAGCAGCCACTTGTTTAGAAGTGCTGCTAATGCACCCTTTTCCTTCTCCTCCTCCTGAAGGGTGCATAGCAACCATTTTTGTTATGTGGCCAAGTTATTTGCACTGCAACGTTTCCCATATAATCTAATGGAAAGTTCCTGGCCCTTTTCTTTCTCCTTCTCCTTTTTACTGTGCTGCTCATGCACTCTATCATTCCTTCTTCTGCTCAAGGGCGCCCTTTCCCTCCTCCTCCTTCTCCTCCTCCTGCTGAGTGTACAGCAGCAATTTTTGTTGGTCTGCTAATGCATCCTTTTCCTCCTTCTGTGAAAGTAGTAGATAAACCAACAAACCCATGCTCATATCTAGGCAGAGCCACTTCATCACATTATATAATGCATCTTGAAAGTTGTAGTTTCCACCTAAATGCTTGCTATCATAAGCAGTGTAATGCACTAATTTATTTGTTTTACAATTTTGAAGTTTAATTTATAATAGTACGCTAATGTCATTTTCTATAAGTGTATCCACCTTAACTCAGTGTGGCTTTCTTCCAACATTCCTTCAAGTTTTAAGTAACTGAGAAGTTGTGTGTTTTCTTTTTAAGCTCCAGAATGCTGACTAAGAACCACATGCAATTGTTTCAAGGGGCCAAAATGATCTGCATTTTACAATGTGAGTTTAAGAGCTATCTTTTTTCCTCAAATTTAATGAATGGAAAAATGATTAACCACATCACTGAGAATGGAAAAGTGCCAGATTTAAATGAGTTGCAGACTTTTGAAACACTAAAGAAACTCAGATAGTAAGGCAAAAACAGTGTCAAATTTAAGTACACATGTGATCATCTGGGAGAGTGTGGGTTGGCAGCAGCTGGTGTTCCAGCTCCGGAAGGTTTGGGGGTTAGTGCCCACAGATATCACAGTTTGTTTTGGTGGACCCAGCAAAGTACAGGGAAACTGTTTATAATGAAGAGAAACTGCTACACAAGAAATCAAATTGAAAAAAAGTAATGATAATCAAGAGAAAAAAGGAACATGGAAATTGATATCATTGGACTGTACTGGGAAATAAACACTGGTTGATCTGACAGGAATCTAGTGTACTTCGAACTGCCTGTTTAGGGTGACAACACAGTGCCTTTCATGCACTGGACTACAAACGTCACCTATTCCTTACCCCTCTCTTTTCCACTCCACATGAATACATTGATTTATTTCCTAACACAACAATGTCGCTGCTTTTATACAATGCGTGTAGAGAATGGGCTTTTGGGAGATGTGGTTTCTGGGGTGTGTCTATGTCAATAAAAACTAAACTTTCAGCAGCTGTCCCTGCACAAATGTTACCACAAAGAGTAATAAGAGCTGTTTTTCACTACAGGTACAAGGTAACCGGAAATAATAATGTCGTCACATGGTCTGTTCGCACCTAGGCATTTTGTCGCTCAAAGCTAAGCGCAACAAAACACCCAATACAAGAAATCCTATTTATTTCTATGGCCCATGTTCACACCTGAGTGTTTTGTTGCAGGTTTTGTAGCACAAAGTTTCCCTTTGAAGTCTATGAGACCAAAAAGCACTGTAATCTGACAAAAAGTAGCTCATGTACCTTTTCCAGTACCAGGCATTTTTCTGCTTGTGACAAAACTCTCAAGTGTAAACAGGGGACATAGATATGAATGGGATTCCTTGTCTTGAGCGTTTAGTCATGCTTAGCTTTGAGGAACAAAACGCCTAGATGTGAACGGGGGCTAAAGAGTGAGGGGAGGTTTAGGATTAAATTTGGGTAAAGCCTGCACAAACCTTAAAAAACGTAAAATATCTTAGTTATGGCTCTTCTGGTAGTTTTGCAGAGTTTGGAAGTTTAATGTTATGTATACAGAAAACTTGCTAATCCTACCACCTTTATTGTGCCACAACAATAACATTAATAAAGAAATACGTATACATATATTGACCAATGAATTAAACAAAATATATTTAATTTAAGTAGAAATGTACAGATCTACTAATACCTACATAAAGTCTGTGCTTACGGGATGGTAAGAGATTAGTGCATTCAAATAGAATAGGATGAGATAATGGCACTGTGAGCCTGCAGACCCCAGTGATGCATAGTCACCTTTACAGATCAGTTTTTAATACATTTTGTCACTGTATACTGAATGAAAATAATTGTGACATATCAGCACATAGTTACCAGGTTATACTCTATATCAGAGTAACACTGTATGTCTTGATTGTAAATCGCTCTTTAGAACCTGTCTTTTTATGTCCATGGCAATTGTGAATCAATTTTTTAGGTAGCACAGTACTAGCACATTCGTTTTACAAACTTTTTACCCTTTACCTTATTTTAAAATTACAGAAACGATTTCTTTTTAAAGTTATTTGCTCTTTTACAAATGGGTTTCCCCCTTAAGTCTATCAGGAATGCTGCTGCTAGACTCATCCACCTAACCAACCACTCAGTGTCTGCAAATATTAACAACCACTTTCAAAGCCATCCACAACTCTGCCCCCGGCTATGTATTTCCAACCTCATCTCAAAGTATCACCCTAACTGTCCCCTTGGCTCCTCCCAAGGTCTCCTGCTATCTATCTCCCTTGTCAACTCTTCCCATGCTCACCTCCAGGACTTCTCTAGAGTCTCTCCCATCCTTTGGAACTCCCTACCCCAACCTATCCATCTATCTACTACTCTATCTGCCTTTAGGCAAACCCTAAAGCCTCATCTCTTGAGGGAAGACTATTCTGCCTCAACCTAACCACTGCACTATCACTTTCTTAAACATATCATCCCAACGCAGCTACCACCTCTTGTATCATGAAGCACTGCCAATGGTCTACTGAAGACTGGAAGAAGGTCTTATGCACAAATGAATCAAAATTTGAGATCTTCAGTTCATCGTGCAGGGTTTTTGTACGCCATTGGTGACAGTTGGTGACTAGCACAGAGTGAGTGGCACCCTGAACCAAAACTACTACCACAGCATTTTTCAGCACCATGCTAAAACCTTTGGTGTATGCCTAGATGGGCATGGGTTCATCCTACAGCAAAATAATTACCCAAAACATCCCTCCAGACTGTGTCAGAACTACCTTGGCAGAAAAGGCCAAGACGGTAGGCTTCAAATCATGGAATGGCCAGCACAGTCTTCAGACCTAAACCTAATCAAGCTGGTTTGGAATGAACTAGACAGAAGGGTGACAGCAAAGCAACCTACAGCACATTTGTGGAAACTTCTGCAACAATGTTGGGAAGAAGTTTCTGAACAATATTTAATTTCCATTGTAGAAAGAATGCCACTAGTGTGTTCGACTGGTATATCCACAAAACGTGGCTACTTTGATGAGTCAAAAATTTAGATTACATTTTTTTAACAAAAACAATGTTATGATTTCTTTTGGATGTCCAATTGTTTCTTTGTTCTATGCTTTATTTTAAGACTACTATATCTTCAGTTTGTTCAGTTAAAGAGGAACTCCAAGCATTTTAAAAATTAACCCTTGCAGTGGGGATTCCCCCGCACTGCAAGGGTTAAGTACTTGTTATTGGTCTAGGGGACAGAATCAAGAAGACAAACTCATCTGATCCTCAGTTCGCTGTGACCGCTCACCTCTCTCACCCTCTGCTCCAGCTGCAAAATGTACCTCGGCATCCTTACATCTAATGCAAGTCATTGGACTTGTATTAGATGTGATGACATCATGGGTCCTTAGATTCCTGGAGCCTGTGGCAGGTTGAGGGGACCAGTCTAGCAGCCAGGCTGGACAGAGCACAGGTGAGTATTTTTTTAAATGTAGACCCTAGACTAAACAGAGCACTTAAGCACTTAACCTTTGCAATGCTGGGGTAGACCCACTGCAAGGGTCAATTTTTAAATGCCCGGTTCTTCTTTAAGCTTTGCAAATAAAAGAAAGAAGCAGATTGGTTTCCATGGATAACTTCTTTATATTCTGTCCACACCAGTTTTGATTCTCCTCATTGTTTCTATCTTTACACAGTTTTAATTTACAGTTGTCCACAAATTGAACCATTTTACCTATTGTTAGTCATCTTCAATATGCAGGAATTTTCATAACACCTTGGCCATCTGACTATACTGTAGATGAAGTAAACTGAAAAGTAATACTTTTTAACCTAAAAATGACACCTATACCACACATACATCAACCAAGATTTACAGCATAATCAGGTTAAAGTGAATTCTCTCTAAACACCTTTCAGCTGGCCACCATATGTTAAACGCACTGAGCAAACAAGATTTGGCAAAATATTTAAAAAATATACACTTTCCCTATGTCAGAAACCCATAGCCAGTTTTTACCTTTATGTGGAAAAATGTCCATGGCAACTGAAGCACAAACCAAGTTACTTTGCACTAAATGAATATGTTATATAGTGTGAGTCAATGTATATGCTATGCACGTACGCACATCATAATAAACATGGTTCACGTACAGTGGTCTCATACTAAAACAAGAGTAAATACTTCCATGACTAACAGTGGAATTTACTCTAAGTGTACTTTGGCAATTAACACAAAGAAAGTAACACTATACAAAGAATATAGGAATAAACTTATCAGTATGTATTTTTGGGTGCGCATACAGATCTCTCACCAGAAGAAAAAAATCTGTGAAAAATTCTACTGCGACAGAAGCAAACACAAAAGTTTTCTGGGACTGAGTCTAGGTAAGAGTTGTTGGCAACCTTAGTGGAAAAGGTAGTTCTCAGAAATGGAGAGAAGTAATCTCCAGGGTTGCATGGAACTGGCAGCCTTTTAGGTGCCACTAGGCCCAAACATTTGTGTGTAATAAGGAGAGAGGAAGTAGGAGATCACCACACTATATCTACATCCGGTAACATACCTCCCAACTGTCCTTCAGTTGGAGGAACAATCAAATCTCTCTGTCCCTCTTTCCTCCTCTTTTCTTAATAGTCCCAGAACTGGGGGTGTGGCAGGATTGAGTTCATTAACTAAATACATTGTGCTGGAAGGTGTCCCTCTTTCTCATCTCAGAAAGTTGGGAGCTATGCCATTAAGCCTCTTTTGATGTCAACAGGGGTCACAAATAAATATTCAACTGTGACTGCAATGGTAAAAAATCAGCATCCCAAACAAAAGTAGTCACAGCCTTTACATTTCTGAGATATTGTTCATGGTTGTTTTTAAGTGATTGATTACACTTTGGGGTTAATAGTGATGAATCTAGACACTTTTATGATAAGAATAAATGTGATCCTTAATTGGTTGCCTTAGTTTCCAATATAATAATAAAGTATGTATTTTTGGGCTAAAGATGCCTGGATATCATTGGGGTACTGCAAGCTCTATTACTTTCTGTTCTCTTTTTTGTGCCCTCTGTATGATTTGAGAAATTTCCCACTTGATAAATAAGTGAATCGGAATCCATTAAATAGCCCAGATGTATTTATATACCTTGTTTTTAGTTACACTTTTTTGTTGTTGGGTGAACTGTTTATTTATTTATTTTTTATTTTCTGTACAGCTCTTTTTCTGACCAAAATCTGTAGCTTACCGTCATCAAAATATTTATTTTCCTTGCTTCTTTATTCCCTGTCTGTTCTTTTGTATTTAAATAAGCTTGTGCAATAGGACAAGACCAATATGACTATCCATTTCCTTTGCTGGTAGCCCCTTTTGTAGATAAAGGACCAAGGTCACGGGATCAAAGGAAGTTATGTTCAGGTAGAAGTTTTACACTTTTTTTAGTGTTACTTTAAATTCATGTGTGGTCTTTTCCATCCTGTGGTTACAGGATCAAATTGGTACAGTGTGTGAATTCATTAAATCTGGTCAGTTTCCACATTATGGTCATAAGTCAACTTTGGGTAATAGTTCTGAGGTTAGTTTAATGTTGTTTGTCATGAAGCAATTACGTAGTGCAGTGAGAAAGTAATTTGACTAGATAAAGCTATTCTTTTTACTAGAATAAGAAAACATTAGAGCATTAATGTACTGTTACATGTGTATAGATTACTTTTAAAATATATTTTCACTTTTATAAGATATTAGCAAATAAATAAGAGTTTAATGTAAGTAAACATTCACACTGAATAGTTAGAAGAATATTGCTTGCCATTTCTAGTCATTATATTGAATTAGGCTGGATTTACATTTGTACATGCATTTTACACAGGTTATCAATGTGTTTCGACACACATTCATAACAGTCTGTCAATTTGTTGACAGTTGTTTTTAGTGTGTTTTTTTGAGCTGCCATGGCCCTTTAACAAACATTGATGTGCTGTCAAAAGTTTATGAACTTTTTTCAGCCAGCAAACATTGTACATGTGTGAGCAAGCACTGTTCAAAACAATGGCTAACCTGTGTACATGGGTTAATATGTGTTAAAAGGCATAAGAGTGAATGGGTAGAAATAAGATGGAAAGAATTTCAGGAATTGAATTGGTTCATACAGCTGGTGAACTGTACACTAAGTAGTTAAATCTTGGTTTCCAATCTTTATATTACAGCTAGAATCTGAATTGTAGCCAGGGACAAGACCTCTGCTTTTCCATACTGTAATTTAAATATAGTGCAAATAAAAATATCTGTGGGAGAAGGTTCTCATGAAAGCAGTAATTGCCCATTCAAATACAGCACCATGCTCTAGTGCAGTTCCAGGGTCATGACTTAACCTCCCTGGCAGAATGATTTTTTATTTTTTTCATGTCACTTTTTCGGTCTATTTTTTGTAGAATTTTTTTCGTCTTTGACGTTTTTTTCGTATTTTTTTTATATCCAGCCGGTTCCGCCCCCCTGCGACGCGTACGCTGGCAAGGGACAGAAGACAGAAGGCGGCATCGGCCGCAGAACAAAGCCCAGCTCAAGGGACATGGTAAGTAAATGCTATGCAGCTTTCCCGAGTGTAGCTCGGGGTTACCGCTTATTGTATGGAAAAGTAACCCCGAGCTACACTCGGGAATACCGCCAGGGGGGTTAAAGTGACACTAAATTCAGGAGTTACATTTTAGAAATGCATTCAAGCACCTTAACTATTAACAACAATGTATCTTATTTGTGTATCACTCAGCTGTAGATCCTCAAATCATCTCTGAATTGGTGCTAACACAGTCCTTCCATCTACAGGGTGGCTACTTTTGTTCACCAATTTGTAATCAATAAAACAATAATTTTTATTCAAATTATTTTGTGGTTCATTGGAGCCATTAAAGCCCTACTTTTTCTATAATCCTTTTTTGACTGAATTAGTAATAGGCACAGGAGTAAGAGGAAGGATTGCTTCCAGCTGTACGTTCATACGTGTTTTCTGCTTTAGCGTTTCCTTAAAGTCAAAGTCTACCTTTTCCATAAAAAAGTCAACAAATACACGCACATTAATACAAGAAAAAAACATTAATTTATTCATGTTTTGCAATGGAGCTTGCAAAGTAATGTAACCATGATGAGTGGATTGTGGATGCAGTGCTTTGGATCCTGCATGCTCTTCCTCCCAGCCCAGGTCTGTACCAAGGTAAGGACTTCAACTTACAGGGGCGTGAAGAAGTGCGAATGGACTACAAGTACGGTGACATCATTGCAGTTGTACTCCATTGAGAACCTTTAGTCACTCTGCCGCAGTGGCAGACAGTATTTGTAGTCTCTTGATTCACAGATCCGGTCAAGCGTTTTCTTCAATTATGTGCACAGCATCTAGGGAGGTGTGAGAAGACTGCAAGTTTCCAAATGTAGCTAGGCCAAAAGCACATGGTTTGTTGCCAGAAACCAGTCTCAGTAGCCATGATCAAAAAATACGGTGAAAGTTTAAATGAAAAGGAGGATATATTAAGATTTGTACTGGCTGCAGCCAGAGTATGTATTTCACGTAGCTGGAAATCTGCTGACCCACCTTCGATGGAGAGCTGGGGGAACATAATGGATGAGATAAGATACATGGAAGAACTAAGCGCAAGGGTCTCAGATAGGAAAGATAAGTATGATAAGATATGGGAGAGGTGGTAAACATATAGACAGTTAGAAAATCAAGGATATAGACAATCCCCATAGAGGTACATAAATAGTGGATTTAGGAACAAAGACAGAATCTAAAGCATTTGACCTGTAAGAAAATGGGATTGATAGAAGTATGGAGGATATCGAAAGGTTGGGGGGTAGGGACAACACTCAGGGAGATTAGAGATTTAAGATGGGGAAGTGTTATAACACAAAGTACGTTATAATATTAAGGTAAAAAGAAATAAATGCACTAGAGATAGGGGACACAACCATTGAATAGAAGCATAAGGGAGGGAAAGGAAGGGAAAGCGAATAATGGTACACATAAGTAGTAGTTATAGTTTATAGACACTAAGTGGTTAATTTGTAAACACAAGTATAGAGTGAGGAACAATAGAAGGAAAGAGAGGGGTTTTAGGAAGGATTGAGAGTAGCACAAATAAGATTTGCACAAATTTACACAATATTGTTCCCCCTCCCACCCAAGGAAGAATGGGTAGTATGATTGAATGCGAGGTGAATGATAAAAGTGGTGGAGAGAGAGATTTGTATAATGTATTTATGTATTGATGGGAAGGCAGTAAAAAAATGGAATAGCTCTTAGCTATTAAATAAGCTATGTATATTATTTATGCAATAGATGCAATTATTTTTCCTTTATATATACATATGTAAATGTTTTACTGTGAAACAATAATAAAAACATATTAAACAAAAAAAAAAGTTTAAATGAAAAACAAAGATAATTACAGTAAAAACCCATTGCCATTAATCCCCCTCAAAATACTCCCCCTCGCTTTGAACACACTTATATCATCATTCTTGCCACTTGCTGAAGCAGTTCTAGAAGTCCTCTTTCGTGAGTGTCTTTAGTTGTGCTTTCATGGCTGCCTCAATGTCCTGAATTGACTCAAAACGTTTACCTTTTATGGTGATTTTGACTTTGGGGAAGAGCCAGAATTAGCACAGTGCCAGATCCGGTGAATACGGTGGATGAGGACACAATGTAATATTTTTATTTGCCAGAAATTGCCATACCAGAAACAATCTGTGAAACAAAGTGTTGTCATGATAGAGGATGAAACTGTTTGCACATTTCTCAGGCCGCTTTATACGCTGTTTTTTAATCATAAGAGATGTTCATATCCTCAGAAATTTCCCTTATAGTCAATTGCTTATTTGATCAAATAATTTCACTTCCTCTTTCAACATTCTCTTGAAATCACTGAAGCCACTTGTCTTCATGGTCACTTTCCAGTTCAGCTACAGTATGTTGTCCTAGATTGTTCACTTCTCCTGCCTTCTCCAAACTCTTCACACTTTTGTGAATAACACTGTTAATATTAACGTGTTGTTCCTGATCCATGATTTATGGCACACTTTAGAACACACCTTTTTTTTAATAAAAAAATGTTTTTGCTGAAATTCACTGTTACAAAATATTTCAAGAGAGATAATATGACAATACAATTATCCAATAAAGAAAATAATAAAATGACAGAAAACAAAATAAATCAGAATGAAGCCTAACATCAAATCTAAATGCAGAGGCAATAAAGCTGGGGTATCCATCCCCATATAATAAGCATTATACATCTAAATTAAAATCACCAGTACTTCATGTATTAAGTCATACGAAGCAAGTTAATGTCTGATTAGTATATTGTAATTTAGACCTCCAGAGAAAAACACCTAGGGGATATTGTATAGCAAAACTTCTACTGAGGAAGAAATGTGTCTCAAGAAAATTTAAAACAGGAAATGCTCATGAAACGGTAAGTAAAGAATATACTTTAAACATAGTATACAAAATAAACATAATCCTAATTTGTCTCATTCTGCTCCAAGGATATATCAAAATGAAGATAGCATCAAGCATCCTGCTCCTTATCCTGAACTCCCTTGGAACCGCTACCTAGTATGTAGACAACATAGCTGATCTGGAATGTGAGCTGAATTGGAGAATGTTTTCAAATCAGCTATTTTGGCCTACATTGTTCACTTCTCTTGCCTTCTCCAAACTCTTCACCCTTTTGTGAATAACCCTGTAAATGTCAGTTTGGAGTGGACTCTGCCTTTCTCCAGGAGAAAAAAAAATCTAGTTGCAGTGGGGCAACCCCCACAGTGCAAGGGTTCACTTCTCGGTAACGTCTACGGGACCTGTGTAAAGGACTTTTACTTAACAGCCCCGAACCCTCAATCCCCCCCCCCCCCCCCCACCCCCCACAGTTTGCACTCAGCAGTCAGTTACACAACCATAAAGAAACACAACACATATACGTGTTTTATGGCAACAATTCTAGCAGTTTTTACATTCTAAAATGAACAAAAGACAATGTAATCCCCTTTTGTGTACTTTCTCCTGTATCTGAGCATATGCAATGGTAAAGGCAGCCTACTTCAATAAGAAAAGCAGCCATGAAACAGCATTGTACAAGCTGCTTGCCACATCGCAGTTCACATACTATATAAACAGACCTATCCACAAACTAATCAAGAGGTGCTTGATGCTTTTAGATTTCACATTATGATTTTTTAACATTATGTTTTCTATATTGTTTGCTGTTACAGGGGTCTCATTCTAAAATGCCATTTATGTCGTTTAGTTGATAGCATAAAAAATTTGAGTCAGGCTTTGTCTACTAAGCTATATGACTTGGAAAGTACCTGTCACATTCATGACATGTTGCAGCTATATCCTAAATTTCATGTTCTTAGTAGGCTACTGATCTTGGGAGTTTACCACTTACCACTGCAGACGCTGTCATCATGCCAGAAAATCCCCACAGTATAATCTAACCACTAAAAGGAAAACAGAGATTTTATTACAACAAGATATCATTAAATAACCTTTTATTGGATCACTAAAACCCCTGAAAGAAACATATTTTCTCGAACTTAGAAAAGGTTTCTTTTGTTAATATCACCCCACAAGGATTTGGGGCTGTGAGATAATAGCCTTATAAAAGAAGAAAAGGTCAATTTAAATACACATTAAATGCAAATAGCAATTCTTTTAAATTACTTGTAACTGGGATTTTTTTTAACTCCATGAGCCTTAGATTCTGCAGAGGGGGGCAGAAACATTGCACTCAATTAGGGGCATGGATAAAATGGCAATTTGTTTTAGGGTCATGGTTTGATAGTGGATGATATTGTTCTAAAATTATGCCCAAAACAAATGCTATGACATGGACACTGACTAATACAAACCGCTCCTAAAAGTATATCAAAATGCAATTTTTCCCAGTATAGATACATAGGTGCTAGAAGGTGCATGGCCGACGGTGATACCGTTTAATTACAAAATGACAAAAATTACCTTTTTGTTTACTTTATTGGTGAGTACCGGATCCTGCATAAGCAATCAACGTGTCAAACAGGTGGTTTGGGCAATTGGATGTGGGTGTATATATAGATGTATAGTTTCTTGCAAAGCATGTCTGTCACCTTGATAGAGGGGGCCTCTGTGCCTCTGAGATGTTGTTTGTGTTGTTTTTCTCTATGCACTTTGCATGTAAACTTCTGAGGTCTTAACTGTTTGTATACTGGTAATTTTTGTCATTTTGGGTTTATATTCCTGCCTGGGTCCACACTGCAGAAAATTACCTAATATATTTGTCCTGACAAACAAATCCCAAATTTTCAGCTGTCACCAAAACAGGAAGAGTGGCGTACTATTCCAATTCCAATACTGTTACAATGTTACAATGACAACTGTCTAAGGCTCCTTTCACATGGTCTGATCAGGAGAGGATCTGTGCATGGATCCCTTCATGATCGGAATAAATCTCACCATTGTGACATCCATGTCTGTTCAAATTTTTCCCCCATCTTGCAATAGAGGAAAAAAACTGACATTATTAGTGTATGGGTAGCCAGATCTAAATGGACAGGTGTCTGTTTACATCTGGTTACCCCCTACCCAGCACAATCAGGTCAGGTGAAATGGATCTCTGATCTGTTTGTTTTTCTGGACCTGGCCAGAGCCAGTGGTAATCGGATGTAAATGGCTGCCCATACACTAACATTGGGCTTCCAATCAGGTCCACCTGAAAAATTACCCTGAATTTACTCTCAAAATGTTACCTTTTGCCATTAATTTCTCCTAAATAATATCAGTGCACTTCCTGGTATGTGAGGGTGCCTAGGCAGCCCTATGCCTACAGCCCCATAGCCCGGGGCATATCTGCCGTGAGGCAAACAAGGCGTTTGCCTCGGGTGGCAGATTCCGGCAGGGTGGCAAATGTACCGGCCCGCGGGCCAATTGCGGCCCGCGATCCGGTACTTTGTGGCCCGCAGTCAGCTCACAAGTCAGGTACGCGGTCAAGGACTGCGTACCTGAATTGCGGGAGCAGCTACACGGTCTGCATCTGTGTCGGATGCAGCCCGTGTAGCTGAGTCTGCACCTGTACCCGGATCCTTTGGGCCAGCGCTCTTTCAGTGAACGCTGGCCGAAAGGATTGGGCAGGAGCGATTTGTGAGGTCTGCAGTAGACCCTAACAATCGACCACCGATCACCGGGACCAACGTGCCGCCTCACAGCCTCCTTCCTGCAACAAGGTAAGCAGGAGAGGGGGCTCCGAATTGTATTTTAGGGAGGGGGGGAAGGGAAGCCCTTCTGGAATGTAGCGTGCACAGACAGGGAATGTGTAAGGTACCTGTAGAAAGGCAGAGTCCGAAGTGGAGTGAGGCTGAGGATAAGGCTAGGCGATGTCAGACAAGCAGAGCCAGCAACAGACAGGCAGTGAAGTACAAAATCAGGATCCAGGAGAGTGGTGAGAACATGGCCGAGGTCTAACACGATCAGACTGCGAGGTACAAAATCAGCAGGCAGAAGAGTAGTCAGGAAAAAGGCCAAAGTCTCAGTAATATTCAACAATCAATCCAGCAGCAGTACACATAGGAACAAACCCAAATAAACAGGCTCAGAGCACAGTAAGTTCTCAGTATTTAAAGGGTTACTAAACCCTCATGTTTGTTTGCATATATCTACTGCTAGCAAGCAAAAAAACCGAAACCTTTTGAAACAGGTTTACGTTTACCTGTGTCTTTGCCGCGCGCTCCCATCCGAACATCTAAAGAGTCTCAATCTAAGGTAGGCTGGGGAGCTGCAGGTAAGAGGAACGCACGTGTGCAGAGCCCACCACAGATTTTGCACACCCCAGGATCTGCTGGTGGTCTCTGTAGGGTCTATGGGTGGCTGTGCAGAGTCTATGGAGGGCTCTGCAGACTCTCAGGTGGGCTGTGCAGGATCTGTGTTCGTCTCTGCGGGGCCTATGGTGGGCTCTGCAGGGTCTCAGGTGGGCTTAGCAGCCTGAGACCCTGCAAAGCCCACCAGAGACCCTGCAGAGCCCACCATAGACCCCGCAGAGCCCACCACAGATCCTGTACAGCCCACCACAGGCCCTGCAGAGCCCACCTGAGACCACAGCCAGGTGGGGTAAATTTAGTGTGGGGGGGGCGCCCGAGTTTTGTCTTGCCTAGGGCAGCCCCAAATCTAAATACACCACTGCCCATAGCAGTATATTTGCAGTGGGAGATGTAAGGCACTGCTGCTTCTGACTGCTAGTCTCAGAAGATCTGGGGTGTGATATAGTGTTGATACTATTGTGCTTCTCATTGTTGTGGTTGCCTGAGGCTTTGACTGTGTTGGAGAAAAGATCAGCTGTAGGGAGACTCAACAATACTGGTGACTGACCCTCTTTTGCCCTTTTTATGAGCACATTTACACTGTCCACAACAATCTCACCCCACCAGCTTCTGAGGGTTGGGAGTGATGAACCCCCCTCTTGAAGCCTACCCTATTTCCTCCACCGCCAGCACCCCAACCCTCCTCCTCCTCGTATTTCTCCTCTGCTTCCAGCTGCCTCTGTTTCAAAAGGATGGAGGCGGCAAACAAAGGATCCTAGTGGCTCTGAGACAGCAGCATGTTCTCCTCTTTCTCCTGTTGCTGTGCCTCCAGTGCTTGATTGATCAGACAGGGAGTGTGAGGAACATGAAAGGAATTGTATCACTAATCCCAACCTCGTTACAGCTCATCATTTTAGATGCCTCTACAAAAAGTGCCAAAATGCTGCATGCATCCTAAATGACGAGATATTCATGCAGTGCAAAGAACCCCAGAGTCTGTCCAGGTCAACTGGCAAGGTTCCTTGGGATCACTTACCTAGTTTAACAACACAAATATGATTAAGTCCCAGTTTTATTAAACACAAAGGCATCTACTTATGTCTTCTTTCTCCTCATCTTCATGGAAAATCTCATAGAAGATAAAATGTGGGGAAGCAAAGCTCTACTACATAGGGACTATGAGGCTTCAGCAAGAATGTTTCATGTAAGGGGTTGCCATGCTCTAATTCCCACACTGCCCTTCCTAATGGCTGAATTCATTTATTCATTCAATCGGATATGTGACAGCAATATTACTTATTCAATAAATGAAATAATCAAGCCACACCTAACCCCTCCCTTTCGCATTCACAGAGCTTTTCCATATCAGTAAAGGAAGGGTTGTGCACTCATGTTGCTCTTTTATTTTTGATCATATCAGCTTGTATGCCTGGTGTCCAGGGGATTGTTTAATTTAGGAAGAGAAGGTGCCCTATGGAGTTGATTTACTAAAGGCATATAGCCTGTTCGCAAGGGAATATTACCTTGCATCGGAATTTCCCCTAGTTGCTTAGTAAATGTGGTGAAAATTCACTTTTCACCACAAAGAATACTCAAACGCATGCAAGGAAAATAAGACAATTAGGATTTTTGCTTGCACATGATTGGATGATGAAAGTCATAAAAACTTCACATATTCTCTAAGCTAAGTGGAAATTCCATTACAAGTAAAAAAAATGTTTGCCTTAAATCAAACCCATGATTAGTGTCTTGACTGCCATCAAGTAGTTAAATCTCTAAGCAGCAAAGAGATTCAATCGCCAGGATAGCACCAGCCTTAGGGGAAAAAAAATACACCCAGGCTTTTAGCTCACGTAGTCTTAATGAGTTTAACTTTATGACAGTTTAGCTTTAATCAGCTATATTTAAATGCACTATCATGTTTATTGTTTATTCTACTATCAACTAAAATGAACAGTCTATGTGTTCTTTGCACTTTAGTGACTTTTATCGTCTGTAAATGTGACTACTCTAAACTGGCAAAATAAGTGTGATGCTATATCAGGCAAACTCTATTTCCATCGCTAAAGTCTTTAAGTGTCCTGGACTCCCTTTACTTCACTGAGAATGAAGCATTCATTTGTGGCTAATTCACAAAAATATTACTGTTTTTGACCTAAAATGACCACTATCTTAGTGTACTCAAATTAAATACAGATTCTCGTACTGTTAGTGGCATGCTGACAAACCAGAAACCTTCATCTATGCATCTAGTGTTGAATGTTTTAATGCTGGATGTTCCGTGTTTCTGGAAGCCTTCCTAAATTATATATCTTCTCTTCCAAATTGAAAATTAAGAAGGCTCTGTGGAAGCATCCATTGGATTTAAGAGAGCCTCTTTATGACACATTAAAAAGACTTTGCATAAACTTTTCACTTAATATTTAATTTTCTAAAGGGCAAACCAAACCTGACCTTCTCAGTGCCTCACCTCATTTGCCTTTTTTTGTATGTATTAAAGAAATATGTATATATATTTCAGAAACACAGACAGTGTGGAACAGTGTAGAAATTATTTTAAAGCGAACCTTCAAAATTATACAGTAAAACACTGTAATAGAGGAGGTTAAAGAGGAACTTTACACATATCTTTAATATACAGTCATGGCCAAAACTATTTCTGTCAGATAATGCACCACTTTGCGCAGAAAATTGTTGCAATTACAAATGTTTCATTCTCATGTTTGTTTGTTTTTGTTTGTATTGGTTTGATACAAAAGAAAGTGGAGAAAGGAAAGCCAAATCTGACACATTCCACACAAAACAACAAAAATGGACTGGACAAAATTATTGGCACCTTCTCCAAATTGCAAGAAATAATTGCATTCCAAGTTTGTGATGCTCCTGTAATTTGTAATTAAACTCACCTGTGTCAATTAACAGGTGCTGACCACATAGAAATCGCACCGGCAATGAGTTAAAATGGTGAAAATGTGACTCAACCTTTCTGTTGTGTGTCTCTGTGTGCCACACGGAGCATGGAGAGGAGAAAGAGCAGCAAATAATTGCCTGAGGATTTGAGAACAAAAATTGTGGAAAAGCATGGACAATCTCAAGGTTACAAGTCCATCTCCAGAGATCTTAATGTTCCTGTGTCCACTGTGCACAACATTGTCAAGAAGTTTACAGCCCATGGCACTCTAGCTGTAATTGTTTTTCATGGTTTCCCCCCTATTTTGCTCTTCAGCACCACAAACTTGGAAATGTCCCTGTTCTCTCATCCCTGCCAGCTCAGTTAATTGAATCTAGAAATATTTGCATGCTTCCATCTCTGATGTAGCAGTGGTCCTGCACACTGCATGTTGAAATTTCACTCTTCAGATTCCCAAATCAATAGAGTCCCTGGAAATATCAGTCTCTGCAACAATAAAGTAAGTAGTGGCATACCTCTCATCACTGTTTCATAGGCATATTGTGTACCTTGTTTCTTTTTTTAAATGCCTTTATACATACCTTCGTTCCTGCTTCTTTAGACCTGTCCAGTGATGTCACAGGCCCTTCCATAAGTGCCATTAGTAAAGAGGGATTGACAGGAGCAGCGGTGGTGGCCCTTACTTCTGGATTCCAATAATAGCCCAGGCTGGCATGATTACATGCTGCCAGGGGCCATGTCCATGATGGTAAGGGCTTACAGGAAGTGGATTGGATGATGTTAGGCTTCATCAGCGCAGACTACAAAGGTCATTTCATGTGCATTGAGTCTGTACAAATTCTAGCTTCTTGCACTGAAATATTACACTGTAAATTTGATTTCTTGATTAAAACCTGACTGGTCTCCCACTTAGAAAATGTGCCCTGGTAAAGTGCTGAAAAACTGTGTATGAAGTCATTACAAAACTCTACTGGCTTTTAAAAAAAAAAAAATCTGCCTGTTGTTTTTCCTATTCAAACTGTGGCCTAGTAAAAGTGCTTAAAGCAAAAGTAAACTTAAAGGATATTTAAACCCTCATGTTTTTTTACATATATCAACTGCTAGCAAGCAGTAGATATATGCAAAAACATTTTAAAAACTTTAGAAAAGGGTTAAAACTTACCTGCATATCCGCCGCATTATGCCGTCTGAACATCTGAAGATTCTCGGGCGGCCGCAAAGGATCTTGGGGCGGGAGCATGTGCAGTTCAGATCTTCAGCTGGTAAATGAGCAGAGATACAAGGTAAGTGAATGCAGGCAGCGTGCACCCGCACAGACTCTGTGGGACAGGAAGTGCCAGGAAGAGAGTCGTTGTTGGATCAGAGACGGGCACCAGCACTGGAGGAACTCCTGAAAACTACAGGAAAGAAGAGGGTAATCATATAAGGAGGCATAATTTAAGGTTAAGTCCAAGACTTGGGGGTGGAAAAAAAGATTTGCCTTTAATGTCACTTTCAAATAATTTTTTTTTAAACTTCTAGAAAATAGTTTTTTTGGCAGAACAAACATGTAAAGTTTCTTCTGTCAAAAAAACAACAACTTTTTTCAATCTGGCCCAGTTTACTATACTTAAATACTGTGTAAGGAGTGAGTACAATATTTTGCTGTTTTTAATGTTGATATTTTTTTATTAAAAGCTGTCCAGTGTCTCTCCTGTTCAAAATGAAGCCTAGTAAAAGTGCTCAAATACTGTGCATGTAGGCACTATAATATTTTGCTGGCTTTTTTGATAAATAAATACACTATAAGGATAGTTTTTTTTTATTAAAAGTTACCTGGTGACTAGGGACGTGGGATGTTATTGTGTTATATGGTAGTATATATGTGGATGTAATGATATGAATGGGATGTTCGATGTACTATTTTATCTGCTAGTTTAAATTAATTGTTTTATTGTGATCGGTGGAATTGATGAAAGCTAATAAAAATATATTTTTGAAAAAAAACAAAAAGTTACCTGGTATGTCTCCTGCTCAAAATGCAGCCTTGTAGAAGTACTTAAATACTGTGCATGGAGTCACTACAAACATTTACAGGGCTATTCACAAAAGGGGGGAGAGTTTGGAGAAGGCAGAAGAAGTGAACAATCTATGCTAAAAAATAGCTGATTTGGAAAACGTGTCCAATTCACATGAATTTACAGTTTAGCTATGCTGTCCTAGATTGTTCACTTCTCCTACCTTATCCAAGCTCTTTGCCCTTTTGTGGATAGCCCTGTTACTGTTTTTTTCTGTGCAATAAGTGCACTTTAATTTATTTATTTTTTAATTAAAGGCGGCTGGGGTTCAAAATGCGGTCTAGTAAAAGTGCTTAGAGTGAAAGTAAACTTAAAATAAAAATCTAGAAAATAGCATTTTTTGGCAGAAGAAACATGCAAAGTCTCTTCTGAAAAAAAACAGCTGATTCTCACCTCTAGCCGGTTCCTTCCCAGCATTTGTTTTATGCCAGCAATGGTGCAGTGTGCCAAGGATAATGTAACTCCTGATCACTTGGGCAGGAGTCACATCATCAGCTGCATCCAATGATTGAAGAGACCAATGGGGGAACCCGGAAGACGCAGGAGAGGAGATGTCGGCACCAGCCGTGGATGGTGCAGCAGATTGGGCAGCACTGGAGGAAAGCACATGTTAGGTAAGTGTGCCATAATGTGAAACATTTCACAACAAATCTTAGGTTTTGCAACTATTTTGCTTGGCTTTTTTCAGTGAAATAAATGCACACTAATGCTGATTTAAAAAAAAAGTTAGCTTCTGTCCCTCCTTTCAAATTGCAGTCTAGTAAAAGTGCTTAAATACTGTACATGGCATCACGACAATACTTTGATGGCTCTTTTCAGTGAAAGAAATACACTAGACATGTGGACAACAACAAAATGTGTTTCTAGAAGAAACAAATGAAAACCAAAAACGTTTTCATTCGTTTCGTCAAAGAAAACTAATTTTTATGTTGTTTCGGATTCGGAGGCAACGAGCCTCCAAATCCAAAGCCGCACACTGAGACCGCAGAATGAGCATCGGCCATATCAGCCACCAGCATGTTCTGCGCATGTGCGCCACCATTTCGGAGTAGATCTTGGTATACACCAAGATGGCGGCGCCTGCATGTTCTTGGTGTATACCAAGATCTACACCAAAATGGCAGAACGCGCCAGTGGCCAATCTGGCCACTGATCGTTCAGCATGTGACGTCACCGTCATGTGAGGTCATACGCTCCACCTCCAAGATGGCAGTGAGCATGTGCAGAACACGGCGGCGGGCCAACATGGCCGCCGGCGTGTTCTGTAAACAAATGTATTTATGCCCCAATATTGTTTTAGTATATTCAGGCATATATTAAATTCGTTTTTTCAGATTCTGATGAACAGCGGAATCAACTGATTTTCATTGATTTGCAGGTTCGTCCGAATCCGTATGCACATGTCTAAAATACACTCTAATGTTAAGTTTTGTTTTAAAGTAGCCTTGTGTCTCTCCTGTTCAAAATACAATCTAGTAAAATTGCTTAAATACCGCGCATGGAGTCACTACAATATTTTGCTTGCTTTTTTCTGTGTAATAAATGCACTCTAATGCTGTTTTTTTTCTATTTAAAGCAGTCTACGATATTTTGCCAGCTTTTTTTGCGTGAAATAAATATATTCCAATGCTGGTCTTTTGATTAAAAGCTGCCTGGTGTCACCAGTTCAAAAAACAGCCTGGTAGAAGTACTTAAATACTGTGTATGGGGTCACTACAATATTTTGCTGGCTTTTTTTCAGTGAAATTTTTTTTTATAAAACAAAAGCTGCCTGGTGTCTTTCATGTTTAAAATGTGCCCTAGCAAAAAGTAATTAAATACTGTGCATGAAGTCAGTAAAATACTTTGATCAAGCAGGTATTGGAGCTGCAGATGAACAGGGGCAAACACAGATCCCCAGCAGAAGAGACACCAGACTTGCTCCTGAAGTCCTCTATGTTCCAGTCACCTTCAGCAGCCATCCGTTTTCCTGGTTCTCCTCCTCTTACAGCAGCAGAGACCTCCTCCATCCTTGAGGCCTAGTGGAACACTTCCCATACTCCAACATCCCTACCCCCAGGCCTCTGGCCTAGCCTGGGTGGAAGGGGGGGGCTGGCTGGACAGCACCCCAACCTGGACTAATCCATGGATGGTCCTGAACTGAGCACATGGCAATTCCCTTGCGTATATAAACACTTACCCAGCATGCAACACTGGTTAAGAGAAACCCAGTGAATGGCTGGTAAACTGTACATACAGTAACAGTGCCCCTTATTGGCTGCCCCACACTACAGTGGAGTCACATTCCACCCAGGTAGGTACAGTCAATCCCAGACACCTGGAATTAACCAGATAAATGCTAACTGTAATCCAGCCAGGCTGACTACAGCCCTGGCAATTACTAAATTTCTAGTAGCCACCTCACAAAAGGTAATGGGGCTACATTTACAATAATATAATAGTAGATTAAGGGACTGATTAATTAAAACTGAGAAAAGTAAACAAATACAACACTGAAGTTGTTCCTTATAGCAACAGAATTCTTATTTAATTTTTTTTGCAATGGAGGCTGAAATCTGATTTTATTTCTGTTGCCCACAAGCCCCTAATAGCAAGCAGGTTAGGTGTTCCACAATTGCTCTAGTATTGTTATGATGACTGTTCCCTGCACACACAGAATGCTTACATGACAACTTTTGAAGGCATAGGAAGCTGAAACACCTGTTTGCAATTTACCACAATTTTTCTTGGCCGGGATAGCGCTACAAGTCTTGTGCTAACTCATATGCAGTGATTTTTTTCCTTTAACTCTTTACCTATTAGAGTGGCGTATGGCAATCTTTCTCATTTCTTTGTCTCAGTTATATACTAAGAAAAATCTCTAATTAAACACGAAAATTTTAGCTCTCTAAAAACAAACTTCAGCTACACTGTTATTCTGTGTGGCCCATATGTTTCAGATAATTTAAGCAAAAGGTCACACTATGCATCATCTACTCTGACTGCAAATGTAGGCCAGAGCTGCCAACTTTAAGTCTTTTGGTTATCATATAAAATGTTTTACATTTCTGTTTTTTTTTTCTGTATAGTTGGAAGTTCAAGTCTGCAATAAAAGGATAATTACGGACAGGACAGAAATGTTAAACTCTGGGCAAAATGGAATTCCTGCCTGACTGTGAACAGTGGTAGTAGCTACAATGAAATGTCCTTTGCTGATTATGTCCTTAGCATACATTTGACACTGAAATACATATAATTCAGGAAGAACCCTGCCTCTCAGAAAATGCATATGCAATGCATAGGAAAAACTCCAGGACCTATTTACACTTTATTTTTTTAAATAATAAGATTTTATTTCAATATTGCAATAGACAAAGTACAAAAATACAAAAATACAAGAACACTGGAACATAATACAAACACGTCCGGACATCCACCTAGTCCCACTGCATGTATTCACATTCCATTTCTTTAGAACATGCGCAGCGTGCATATATGCATGTGCTCTCTCAACTCATACTCTGTGGTTGCAGATAACGTAGTGGGGCTGTCGCACAGATCAAAAGGCATGCGCCTTATTTTGTGTACTGCACCCCTCTCATGGAGTGCGTGCGTGCAGAGGATACGGCCGTGTTATTTACACTTTAGCTCTGCATTTATGTGTGTTAAAAAAATTCATTTTTTTTTTTGCACATTGTTGTGTTAGTCAGCCCAATAATTTTGTTGTTGGGTTGGGTTAGCAATGTACCACAATGTAACCCAGACTGGATATGACCCATTTTTTATACTACACACCACAATGTATGACATGTACAGTATGCTATGGTGTGCACAAGTGCAGGTGCTTTGCCTGCTTCTATTTTAGTGCATTAGGGTGCCATTCAAAATGAAAAGCACGGCAATGCACTGCAGTAAGCATGTCCCTGTGTGTTTTCTCGAGCATTACCACAACGCAAAAGTGTGAAAGGGCCTTTAAAGTATATGTATACCCAAAAGTAAAAAAAAAACGATATAGTATGACAAGGTCCATGTCCTTTAGGGTGCATTTACACTGTTTACTAATAATAAAAAAAATAGAATTTTTATAGAGAGTGATCTATATATTACTTACTGATAATAGCATATGGACACACAGAGGGTCCACCCAAAGCATACAATAACAGAAGAAAAGAACAAAGAAAGGGACTCATAAAAACCTCTAAACGTTTACCCTCTCTAGCTCCATACCCCTAGAACTGAACTTCTGGCAGAATAAGGCAGCATTGTGTCCTTATTATCTAGTGGACTTGTCAGGTGGACTAACTCATAGTGGGCATAACACCTTCTGTCACTTTTGTATACTGAACTTGCATTAAAATAACTTAGGTTTGAAGTGGTCTGTGAGTCCCTTTCTTTTGTTATAGCACCCATTTACACTGTTGCATTTCAACACATGCATTACAAACTGCTACAATACATGCATCCCCATACCAAAAATCCTGCTTGTCTCCCACCTTTGTGCTGCTGTGCAGCACGTTTTTTTTAAATATGACATGCCCATTTTTTTTTTAGTGCATTGGGTGGCCCATTGAAGTAAAGGTGCCCATACACTTTACAACCCTCGCAAGACTTTTGTCTTGCGAGGGTTGTAAAGTACTTACGTTCTGCCCATCTTGGACAGGCAGATCGTACTTGCGATCATCGCAAGCCCGCCCCCCTGAGGGGCGGGCTTACGATGACTGTAATGAGGGGTGGGCTTTACGATGACTGCAAACGGGCAGCGTGCACGTGCGCACACTAGCCCGTTCGGTCGTTGTCGAACCAGCAGGCCACTAACTCGCCGAAAATCGTACGATTCCCGGTGGGTTTCTAGGATGCTGGTTCGACGGAAGACGTGCGACCGTACAGTAGAAACGGTCACACGCCTTCCATACACTGCACCATTATCGTATGATCGCGGGATTTCCCGCAATTCTCGTACGAGAATCGTGCAGTGTATGGGCACCTTTATAGGCGGTTTGACAAGTTGGCAACAGCTTTGGTTAATGGCTATTAACACTATCCAGTCCAAAACTCAAATTCAAAAACACATTGGAAATGCATGTCAAAAGCACGTGTTGTTTCACAAAGGAAAAGCCTGACAACCTACCTGCCTAACACTACAAAAACATTATAGCTGCATGAGACATACCAAGGCTGTAGGTAAAGATGTTGACAGACGCATTATGCCAACTATGGAGTCTATTCACTCAGCTGCCTTAGGCAGCTGAGTGAACGACCAACCTGAAGCGAAGTGAGCCGAACGCTGTTCGGCTATTCACTTCAGGCTGGTACGCCTGATTTCAGCCATATATCGGCTGAAATCAGCCGTACATCGGGTGGCTTCGGGTCGGCCGAACATGTTCGGCCGACCCGAAGTGCAGAAGGAGTTCGACTCAGCCGATCCAACATCTGGATCTGCTAAGCCGAACCTCCGGCAGGCTATTTGCTGCTGTTCGGTGTATTCTTATAGATGGCCAACAGCAGTGAGTGAATAGCCGAATGCCGCTGAGCGGCATTCGGCTCGGCTGTTCTGCTCTGTCCCTCTGTGGAAACGATTGTGCGGAGCTAGCAGTGGCAGCTAGCTCCGCCCAACTGTTTTCTATTGGCCGGCGGTTCTGTTGCTGTCAAAAAAAAAAAATTCGGCACTGGAATGCAGTGCTAGATTCCTATTAGCTATTTCAATTTGCAATAGCTAATAGCAAACTAGCTATTGCACCCGCCCTCTGCTGCTGTCAATCACTAGAGGTGACCTGATGGAGAACAGCAGGTCCCCTCTGCTGATTGACAGCAGCACTGCGCGGGTGCAATATTGGCTATTGCAAATCGAAATAGCCAATAGGAATCTAGCAATGCATTCCTATGGTGAAATTTTTTTTCATTTTTTTTATTCTGACCACAGCCAACGGCTCCATGTCAGAATAAAAAAAAAAAACAGGGAAAGTTTTACTCTGCTCGATCGAGCAGAGTAAACCTTTCTTAGAAAAAGTGTTTCTCTCTTGGGCGGCCGGGAGACTCCCGGAGCGCCAGGGGGAGTTTGCTGTCTGGAGATCAGTGTCCCTGGTTAGCTGGTAACCAGGGACGCTGATCTCTCTGCAAGTGGCCGGAGCCAGCCGTGAGATGACGGCTGGCTCCGCCCAGCTGTCAGAACCAGGCTGTCAGCCGGCTTCGGCTTTCATTGCGGCTCAGTTGAGCCGAGGCATATGCCTTCGACTGAGCCGCTCAGCCAACTTCGGGAGCTGTACGGGCTATAGGGAATAGCCAGTACAGCAGCCTTTCGGTTTTACTGAATCAAAGGGGTCCTGGGGCCGAAGCTAGCCGAAGGATCAGCGGAAGCTATGGCTAGATCCTTTGGATGCTTTGTGAATAGACCCCTATGAGTTAGTCGACCTGACAAGTCCACTAGATCATTAGAACACAATGCTGCCCTATTCTGACAGTAGTTCAGTTCTAGGGGTATGCAGCTAGAGAGGGTAAACTGTAAGTACAAGTTAAAGGGTATATTTAGCAGTTATTGTGAAATGGATCCATGCATTACATACTCAAAAATCCATTAAAATATAATAACGTTGTTAATTTCAATTTAAGCTCGGTTTAATGAACCAAAAACTTTACAACATAATGCAACCCTACTACGTAAGACCATACTATCATGGTGAAAGTGTCAGCTTATGTGTGGTACCATTATAGTATGAGGCCCTACTTGCTGGTGTTTCTGTCTCCCCCACTTTTGATCACTTATCTTGTAGGAAATAGCATTCTTTCCTCTTTCTTCAGCATTACCATCCTGATGACTTCAATCCTGGTTGGACAAATGGAGATTATTGCAAAGTACAAATACCTGGTGAGACTGTTCTATACACATCAGCTCTTGGACTGTCCTAAGGGATTACATAATGGACAACATTGTCTGATACAATTGCTATGCGGTGTACAGATCCCTTTAATTTATCTATCTATTTAATCTATAAGTGTAGTGTGATGATCCTTGTTTTAACACATTAGTATTAGGACTCTTTGGTTTAGCTATATGAGTAGATGGTAAGTACATAAAACAAAGTTTACAAACTGTGTCAAGACTGCAAAGACCCAGCTGTATTGCATGGGCAGGCAGGACAGCAATCTAAAACCTTTTATTAACTGGAATCTATCTCTGATAGTCAGCAACATATTATGTGGAAACGTCACATATTGAGCATTCTTCTCCATAGAGCTGCTTAAGATAGTAATCCTTATGTTTACCTTTAGAGGCCCCATTTATTAGGTCCTATTGTCATGGCCACTTCCTGCTTCATAACCCATTAGCGGATTTTGATCAGGGAAACAAGCAACATGTCTTTTTCTGCAATGAGTATGTGCTGCCGGGGAGGGGGTTATTAAAGCAAACCTGTTTCTTTGTCTTGCATGGGCAATACCTCTAATTTGCCACTGTGGGTTCATCTCAGAGTTGAATAACCAATTGCATTTATAGGACTGGATGGTCAAACAGTCAGCCTTAACCATATGCAATTTTATACTGAATTTTACATGGCTCCATGTGGGTAGCATTGCACTTTAAAATCAAGGTGGTACGGCTCCTAAATCATACAATTACTCTCTTTAAAACATTTACCAAAGTTTTTTTTTCTTTATAAATATTACATATCCATGTCCAAAAAGGTCTTTTATCCCTATTTACAGTAAAAACAGTTTACTAGGTCCAAAGCAAGGGTTTACCATGCAATTTGTGGACAAGATCTCTAATACATAAACCATGTAAATTTTAAACGTTCATCAAACTAATTACTACTGTACAAAAACATTTATATCATCCAAGTGTCACAGCCCAAATTACTGCGTCATGTTCCTAAAACTGTCCTAAAAATACAGAGCGTTTGTGACCCAAGCCTTGAGGGATAAGTTGACTGTGGCTTGGAGGTCAGTAACTGAAATAGAGCAACACAGCACTCTTTCTGTATGCAATAATGCAAAATGATTTCTATTGACTAAGAGAAATAAAACGTTAATAAATAGACCACAGGTTGTATTATTTCTCAGCATAGGGCCTGAATGTGATGTTCTTGATGCGTTAAAATCATGTTTGTTTATGTGGGGAATGGAAGGAAAAAAGTCAAAGACATTGAATGGAAACATTGTAAATCCATCAGCTGGGCAGGAGACCACTTTGGCACAGGGCATTTAATGGTTGTTATTTCTGGCTTCGGCTGTATGCTGGCAAGTTCACCTACCTTCGCCGATGTAATACTAGATGTCGGCATCACTAAATAGTAAATAATGACAATTAATATTCTGCAAACTTTTACAACTTCGTCCAGTTGAGTAAAGGCGACTTTGAAGAGTAGATTTTCTCAACATTATAATATTTTGAATTTGAGTCATTTTGCTCTGACTATTTACATCGAAGCTCACTGCTGCCAAGTCTACGCTGAGCTGTTCACCTAAAGAAGAAAAACAAGATTGAATGTTGTTACAGAATGCTCCAAGTAGAATCTTATATAAATATTCCCACTGGTCTGTACTTGTACATAGAGATGTAAAGAGATTTCACAGATCTTTCTTATCTCAATTTAGCTCAAAGAAGCATTCTTTTCAATAGTCCTTTCATTCAGGAAAATAGGTTTCCACAAAATGAATTTAAAAAAAAAGTTTTAATGTGATTTAGGGGGCATGAATTACAAATTGGTTTTATGAAAGAACGTTAGCTAACATTCAGGTTAGGTTCAGATATCGGCGATCCCAGGACACGCGTCCACAGTGATTGCCGCATGGGGTTATATCCACACAGCAATCACTGAAAAAAGGTACATGTATCTCTTTTTTGATCCATGACCTGCCTGACGCGGCTGGATGCTATTAGAAAATAATGGCACTGCCAGCACAATCGGCGGTGGTGTGAGATTACGTGACCACACGGCTAACTGCGTGGTTTCGTGCACAATCCCGTGCGGTCACGGATCATGCTAGTGTGAACCTAGCCTTAAAGATAAAGATGTAAAAGGCACAAGAACATATCAGAACTGACGATAACCAAGGTGGTATGCTGAAGATTGCTTCTTAACCTCCTTGGCGGTATTCCCGAGTGAGGCTCTGGGTTAATTTTCAGTACCATAAGCGGTAACCCAGAGCCACACTCGGGATTACAGAGTAGTGTCTCTTTCCTTGCCCACGATCCCCGCTGTGTCCTCCGGCCGATGCCGGCATCCGTCTTCTGGGTTCCGTCCCTTGCAAGCGTTCGGGTCGCAAGGGGGCGGAACCGGTGTGAACTTTAAAAGTAAAAAAAAAGAGATAAAGGAAAAAAAAATCATACCACTGGGGAGGTTAAGGTGCACCTAGCTATAACATGATAAACCACCGTGCTAGAAATTTACTAGACATGTGCACTGGCAAAACATTTGTTTAGTTTCATTTTGTTTTGATTCAGATTTTGTTTTTCAGGATTTGGGTCCGAAAGTCAATTTCTTTTGGGATTCAGATTCGGACGAAATTCGTTAGCCGTAGTTTGTTCGGATTTTCGTTTCCATTTCATGTTCGTGTCGTTGCGGCAAAACCCTCGTCCACAAACGAAAATGCGTACAGACTACCGCTAACAAATTTCGTCCGAAAATTCATTTTCAGAAATTTGCATTCGTTTTCATTCGTCATTTCTGTTATTCAGAAATTTGGATACATCCGAAGCTCCGAATAACGAAAAATTTGTCCGAAAAACTAATTTTTAGGAAACAAATCGCACATGTCTAGAATTCCTTAATCCGTCCCATAAATACATTAAGATGGCATAAAACACAGACTTACTACATGATCAGTATTGTAATTCTCCAAATTTGGACAATAATTATTGCCAACAGAGCGGCCTAGTATTAGTTCAGATATGGCCAATTATGTTATTGATGACAAATCCAATAAAGGCATTGCTTGGTTAATTCACTCAATGGCCAGACTTTTTCTTCCTTGCAGACTTAAAGAAGAACTCTGGGGAGAAATAAGTTTAACCCTTGCAGTGGAGCTTCACCTGCACTGCAAAGTTTAGGTGCTCATTATCATCTGGGATTGAAAAAAAACAAAGATCTGAACCTCGCAGCTGGCTGGTTGCTAGACCAGTCCCTGCACCCTTGCTCCCCCTCCATTCCAGTCCTGTGAGTCATCACGTCCAATACAGTTTATTGGACTTAAGGACACCAGGGGCATTCCATCAATGCAGTGGAGGAGGAGAGAGACTCCTGTTAATTTATCAATCATGGTTGTTCATCCTGTATTGTGACTCTAATCAATCATGTTACTCATGTAATTACAAGGGATTGAACAGTAATGGAGTGAGCTCCTAGGGAGTTATCCGAATAGGCTGTTTTTATGATATGAAATTATCTTCACTTTTTTAAACAAATCAATACAAATAAATATATTTTTGTATGGTCTATGGTCTTGGAAGTTGTTATTTGGTGCCTAAAAATCCCCAATTTTACTTTCTTTTTTGCTACTCATGAAAGCTTCTCTCCTCCCCGCTGGGCGCCAGCCGCAGCATCACAGATGTACATACATATAAAGACAGACAATATGCAATGTGTAGAATTTATAGAAGTTGTCCTTGTCTATCTTGCAGTGGATAAGAGAGCTGAGCCATTATGTGGCAATAGGCCTTTTATTGCTATTTTGCCACCCTAAGAGGAGATCTAGCACATCAGGAGGACCTTCTCATCTGCAGGATAACTGGACCAGTACACAGCATCATGACATCTCTCACTTTTTAGCTTATGAAGACAACACTCACTTACTTATGAAGACAACACCAAGAGCCAACTTCAGAGATCAAAAACAAGAGTGTTAGGTTACATACCTGTGTATCCAGTCCCTAAAGATTAGACTGGAAATAGAATGATGGATGTGTTTTTCGAGGCCAAATACTAATTGTAGTATTTGTAAAATAGAATTTGTAAAATATGATCATTTACTTTTCAGAATGCTTCAGTCATACCAGCATCTATCTCCAGCTCACAGTGCCAGACTACCCCACCCATCCGACACGTTGCATCATTAGACTTCCTCTCCAAGGGATGGCGTGTCGTATTTTTTACCTATAAGTGCAATATATGTTTTTTAATAAAGTTATTTCGCTGTTTTACACGATTGGTAGTATCTGTTTTCTTTGAGCTGAGGAGTTGTGGCTGATTGAAAATAGATTTATCGGGAGGAAGCCATATATATCGAGACCGGTATTGGTGCAAATGGTATCAGGCTATTCCTATGGAGAGGAACAACTATTAGTGCCGGTTCTAACCTTAAATTTAATGCAGTTATTGCTCAAGGGGAAGTGCCAATTGATCATTTATTTTAGATGACCGACAACCTTGGTTGAGTGAGCTGTTTGAAAGATTGATCACATGGGTGTAAGAAGTGTTGCACTGAAGAGCACCTTATTGTGAAAATTGACGTTTTTAAACCAGAGCACTTGATAATAATGGGGCTATTTATTTAAAGGGATGTGGACTCACAATTGGTTTATTGAATTGCTCACTTTTTTACACACATTTTTTTAGATATGTATGCTTATTTTTTTTTCTTATTTATGTATGCATTTTTTGTTAAGGTTAGATATATTTAATGATTTATTATGATGGAATTTATATTGAATTGATCTGTATTGGTGATTAACATTTTTATAGGGTATTTTTTTTTTTTAAAGCGCGGTGCTACTGATTTCTCACATTTGTAAACTTTGAAAATCAAGGCTGTATTGCTATTATTAGGGTTTTATTGTAGCGCGGATTATATTATAACAAAGCCCTGAATTTGTGCTGACACTGTCCTTCCTTCTGGAGGGTGGCTACTTTTCTTCCCCATGGTCCCTGTGTGTGTTGTAGAGTAGCCACCACTCCAAGCTTGTTCCCATAATGGACTATAATCTCATTTTATTTTATTAATATGTATTGAGATTGTTGTCCATCATAGGAGCAAGACTGGAGCAGTGGTTACTTTTTAACACACACAGGGACCATGGAGAACAAAAGTAAACACCCTTGGAGGGAACGACAGTGTCAGCACCATTTCAAAGATGATTTGAGGATCTACAGCCGAGTGATACACAAATAAGATACATTTTTGTTAATAGTTAAAGTACTTGAATGCATTTTTAAGATTTAACTCCTAAGTTTAGTGTCACTTTAAGAAATCTGTTACTTCTTGACTTTTCCTGCTTCTTACATGAAGCCTCAGATGTGACTACCTCATGCAGGGAACCTAAAAATGAAGCCTGTATCAACTAATGACAGTCCAGGATCCAACACTAGAACAGTAAAAGGTGGAAGTTTCCACAATGCTACTCTCATGAATTAGGAACCACTTATGTGTAAGTAAGGGAAACCCCCTGTCTTTACAATGTATTACTACAAACAAATGTCTGTTTGCTGTAAATTATTTAATTATGGGTTATTATTTTTAATTTTACCAGTACAGTGGTTTGTTAAAAACATTGCTGAAGCAACTATTTTCTGTCCACTCTAAACTACTGTTTAAATCATCAGAATTTCAGCAAATAATGGGTATAAAGAGTCTTTTAACTTTAATTGTTTTATCACCTGAAATGACTTACCATATTTGATTTAAGAAGTTTTTTTTTCCACTGGCCCATTTTGTAACACCAACTTGCTGAGTTAAATTTAGTTTTATTACATTCTGAGATGTTGTTTAAGCGGCACACACACCATTTTTACTGGCTATGAGACAATGTTAAAATTTAGGAAGGCTCATGCAAAGAGGAAAAACTATTATAACCCAATTTACATTAGTAATCATTCAGCTTCAATCTGTCAGTTTACCCCATTCCTTAGCCAAACATCAGAATGCTCTGTTTCCAGTTAGGCTGTCATAGAACTGCTCGGGAATACACCATCAACAATACCATCTTTTTGTTGCAGTGATAATATTAGGGTTAATGCTTACCCATGAAGATATCATTATTGTTTGACTAAATGTTCAAAAACTAGAAAAAAAAAGTGAAAATACAATCTAATCCAATGTCTTTTTGGCAGGTAAACATTGGTCTGTTTCAGTTGGCTAGCAATACATTTAAATCAAAACCAGAATAAGAAAAGTATGGTGGTTTTGTGGATATATTGCTGCTCACTTTCAGCAAACTATAATTCAGTAGTGTTTTGAAACTTGAAGAATGTTGAAAAGAAAACAATAAAGTCGAAAAAGCAAGCACTGTTGATAAATTATTAGCATGCTGAACTTAAACAACTGCTTTACGCTGTCATATATCAAATATAAAGCAAAAGGGACTTGAGTGTATTCAGTGAATTCTATTTGCCCTTATGTAACCCACGGAGGTACCAAATCGATAATTACCTTTGACAGACAATTTTTAAACAATTACAAGCTGATGTTTTTAGCCAGACACAGTTCAATAATATCTTGATATTACCCATGCTGATTATAATAGTAATGATTTTATGTATCAAAGCTTTACCATTAGGCAGGTCCAGTGCTCAGACAAGTTGGAATCTCACTGTATAATGCTGTGTGACAAAACAGAACTGAGGGAAGGGAAGCTTCAATTGAATATTCAAGTTCTTCATCCTTTATAGTATAAAGAAGAAGCACCTCTGGTAGCGTTATAGTTTGCATTACATGCATTATCTGCATAAAGTTATCAGAATACAATATTTTGTTTAATTTATATTTATTGGTTTCTTTAGCAAGCAAAAATATACAAACCAATAATCTGCCTGGTTTCAATTGGCCATGTGATTGGCAAATCTTGTTTTTAATTCAGTGAACCCGAACCACACTATGTTGCCAAAAGTATTGGGACGCCTGCCTTTACACACACATGAACTTTAATGGCATCCCAGTCTTAGTCTGTAGGGTTCAATATTGAGTTGGCCCACCCTTTGCAGCTATAACAGCTTCAACTCTTCTGGGAAGGTTGTCCACAAGGTTTAGAAGTGTGTCTATGGGAATGTTTGACCATTCTTCCAGAAGCGCATTTGTGAGGCTTGCAGTCTCTGCTCTAATTAATCCCAAAGGTGTTCTATCGGGTTGAGCTTAGGACTCTGTGCAGGCCAGTCAAGTTCCTCCACCCCAAACTCGCTCAACCATATCGTTATGGACCTTGCTTTGTGCACTGGTGCGCAGTCATGTTGGAACAGGAATAAGCCATCCCCAAACTGTTCCCACAAAGTTGGGAGCATGAAATTGTCCAAAATGTCTTGGTATGATGATGCCTTAAGAGTTCCCTTCACTGGAACTAAGGGGCCAAGCCCAAACCCTGAAAAACAACCCCACACCATAATCCCCCTCCACCAAACTTTACACTTGGCACAATGCAGTCAGGCAAGTACCGTTCTCCTAGCAACCGTCAAACCCAGACACGTCCATTGGATTGACAGACAGAGAAGCATGATTCGTCACTCCAGAGAACATGTCTCCACTTCTCTAGAGTCTAGTGTTGGCGTGCTCTACACCACTGCGTCTGATGCTTTGCGTTGCACTTGGTAATGTAAGGCTTGGATGCAGCTGCTTGGCCATGGAAACCCATTCCATGAAGCTCTCTACACACTGTTGTTGTGCCAATCTGAAGGCCACACAAAGTTTGTAGGTCTTTAGCTATTGACTCAGCAGACAGTTGGCGACTTCTGTGCACTGTGCGCTTCAGCATGCGCTGACCCTGCTTTGTAATTTTACATGGCCTACCACTTCGTGGCTGAGTTGCTGTTGTTCCCAGTTGCTTCCACTTTGTTATGATACCATTAATAGTTGACCGTGGAATATTTAGTAGCAAGTCACGCATTTACTTATTGCACAGGTGGCAACCTATTACGGTACCACGCTTGAATTCACTGAGCTCCTGAGAGTGGCACATTCTTTCACAAATGTTTGTAGAAGCAGTCTGCATGTCTAGGTGCTTGATTTTATACACCTGGGGCCAAAATGATTTGGAGGGGTGTCCCTATACTTTTGACAATATAGTGTAAGTGGTAAATCCCATTAAAGTCTATAGGGGATAAATCTTGTTGTTAAATCTTGCCATTTTAAGGCTAATAGGAAAGCTACTGTCAAAAAGGCATGGGAAGCTAGGCACTGCCATGGGGGAAATGCAAATACAATACAGTTAGGAGGGGGTCTTTCCATGCGGCTTCAAGGGCAATTTTGAAGATACATAAATCCTTTAAATTACATGCTTGGGGTGCCCTAAAGCTGTATGTGGCATTACAGAACAGTACAATTATCAAAGCCAGAATCAGTAACGGCATAAACCAGCAGCCCATATCTGGCTGTGTAATTGATTTTTTGTTTTCTTTTACAATTACCTTGGCTTGCATATAGTATCATCACCCTAATCTGATTCATTTCAGTTTGGAAAACGTTTTTTGTCAGGTAGCTTTAGCAGGATCATATGCTTTTTTTATCCGGTCAAATTTCCTGCTTTGACCGGCAGCTAGAATTTGGCCAGTAGTTTTTTGGGCTGTCCCTGTTCTTGCTAATGCAAAACTGTCCTGCCACTGACCATTTTCTATCATGCTTTCATTAAGAATTAAGAGACCACAGATGACACAGTATTGTAAATTTGACCAGCAGGACAATTTTAATGAGTAAGGCTACAAGAATGAAGATACTGCAGAGGACACATTGGTGTAAATTTGGCCAACAGCAGTACAGTTTTAATTAGATATAATAGTCCTAACTAGTGCATGCCTAACTTTTATACTATCCCTGGGATAGGGGAGTGTGGTAAATGTGAGTGATAAAATGTCCAGTGGTTTAGGTGCACACTGTTCTGGCACTTAGATGTTTTTCTATCAAATGATAAAGAGTTAAGCTGCAAACAAAAGGCAGCTCCAAGAACAGAGGGTTAGTAACAAAAATGATTTTGTTTTGTGTTTGTCAAAACATTTTTTTTTTAAATAGACAATAAATTGGGAGCTGCCATTGCTGACTTACTTTTGAGAGCAAATGCTCCAGAGCTGTCAAAATTATCTTTCCCACATTTTGTGATATGCTGGCCTGAAACAAGCATGTGCATATTATGTGTTGTGATCCAAGTAAGACAGCAATGGCAGCTCCTATAATTTATTTTTTTACCATGTTACAGAATTAGTGTACTTTTAGGCAAATTACACTTCTTGCCCCCTTCAGATCTAAGCCTTCCCTCCACAGATGCATACTTACTGAGATCCAATACCTTTAGCCTCCTGTCTTTTTTTTTTAGTTTTTTTTTTTAAGTTTTACACAAATAATAAGAAAGTGCAGAATATATAAGTACAGTGCTACAAGAACAAGCAAAGAAAAGGCTATAAAAGTTGGTGCAATAATAGTTATGCTTACATAAATTACTCTCCTAAAGAGAAATAAGGACATGAAAAGCATATATTTGCTAGTTAAAGAAAATAAAATATAATGTAGGAAGTACAATTAGTGTGATGACGATTACAGCGTACCCCTTAGAATCTCCAAATTATAATGGGCAGTAAACTGAAATGAGGTCAGATTTTTTTTTTTTCTCAGAGGGGTAAAGATATTATTTATAAATGGCATCCATCTTTTGAAAAATTTCACCATTTTAGCCTCTGTAGTGAGGTCCATTTCTGCCTCTAATTTCTCCAGTAGCATAACCTGTTTGAGATCACCAAGGAGCCTATCAATGTTCGGGGAGTGGGAGGAAAGCCAGCAAAATTGTAGAAATGTCACCAGCACACCAATCCTTTTAAGATAGCAAAAGCTTCATTTTTTGTCATATGACCAAACAAGAGCTTTCGGGACTGCGCAGGGTCCCTTCATCAGGCTCGTCAATGCTAAAGCCTGATGAAGGGACCCTGCGTGGTCCCGAAAGCGCTTGTTTGGTCATATGACAAACAACTTCAATAAATGAAGCTTTTGCTATCTTAAAAGGATTGGTGTGCTGGTGACATTTCTACAATTTTGCTGACATTCGCGGCGCCATCCGCGGTCACTGCGAGCACCCCCCACTACAAGGGATATATCGGTAAGGAGTGCGACAAGGATAGTACTTATTGGGAGGAAAGCCATTCTCGCATTATACAGCGCCTGGCCACTAGAAGAGAGATGTCAATCCACTATTTGTTGGCTCCTCTTGGTCTGATCAATGTATTGTCACCAGTCTCCCATTAACTAAATAACAACAATAAGGCATCAAGTTGCTGACCAGTGACAATAAGACGTCAACAATAGGACGTCAAGTTGCTGACCAGTGACGGTGATAATAAAGTCAATGATCTCCATGAATCCAGAACGTCTGAATCACAGGACAAGACCACAGACAGTGGAACAATGGTGCCGCTGGTTCCCAGCATTTTTGAGACTGGTCAATAATAGGTTTTATCGGAATGCCTATTACATTTCAACTGAAATGCATAATAGGCTCTGTGGATGATTATAAATTGCATTTCTCTCCATTGTTCATTTACTATCATTTTACAAGTGGCACGGTAACCAGCTAAAATTTTGGGAACTTTGTCAACTATTGGAATATACCGCTGCAATTTAGAAATATTAGAATGTTCCAAACACAGTACAGTGCAGTGCGTAAGAAAGAATATATATCAGAGATGGAGACCCTAGAGCTGGATAAAAGGGAATCCAAAGGGGAGGATATCATGATTCGTCCTATGTTAGGATTTAATTGTTTAATATGGGCTATCACCCAGGACAAATGCGGAAAGTCTCCCGCTGGAATTCCAACTTTAGAAGAAAACTCCGGGAACTTTAGCAGCTCAGATGAGTCTTGTGAAATAAAGTGGATTAACAACGTGATTCCTTTAGACTGCCAGCGACAAAAATGATTATATTCCCCCGCCTAGAGGAGGATGGATCTCCCATAAGGGGGAGATATTTAGAGAAATTAGGATTTCATTTGAAATATTTATGCACAACTCTCCAGGCCT
>NW_017307326.1:95530-159091 GCF_000935625.1 Nanorana parkeri
TCTCGGTCTCTAACATAAAATTGGTATAATGTGAATTAGCATGTAGCCAGTCAACAGTATGTCTTGACAGCAAAGATTATATAACCTAATATTCGGGAGGCCCTACCCCCATCACCTTTTTTAGAGATATTCGCAATCTTTTACCCTGCTTTATTAGGAGATGTGACATTCCTATGTTTTAACAATAATAGGAGAGTCTGCATAGGGTACAGTAATCTTAAAAAATACATAATTTTGACCAAATGAATTCTACCTAGAATTCTAATAGAGAGAGAGGCAATTCTTTCCAGTGTTATAGTTCCTTAGAGATTTTGTCTAAAAGTGGAGGATAGTTCAGATTATATAGGGAGGAAAGATATTTCCCTATCCATAGTTCCAATAGGTGATAACATTTTTGGCTATAGAGCATGTTTGTAGGGAGGATAGCATTGTGGAAGCAGAAGAAGTTAAGGGGAGTACTTTTGATTTAGCAACATTCACACTAAGGCCCAAAAATGTGCTAAATTTACAGAAAATGTCCTGGATCTCAGGGAGATCCCTTAAAAGGTTCGCTGAGAACAAGACTATAGCGTCCACAACCATTACAACTTTAGGTTGAAAAGTACGAAAATGAATCCCGGAGATGTCTGGAGTATTCTGGAGGTAAAGGAACAAGGGTTCCACTGTAAGATTAAACAAAAGGGGGTACAAAGGGCACTCCTGGCGAGTGCCTTTGTTGCTAGAGGAGAGGAGGGATGTTATTTAGCATAGTCCAGCAGTGCTAATACTTTATGAATGTTCGACACTGCAGATGGACCTTTAACAAATCCCACCTGTGCGATGGAGACAAGATGTGGAAGCAATTTAGCCAGCCTCTCTGCTACAGTTTTAAATAGTATTTTGCCATCATTATTAATAATAGCCTCCTGTTTTTATTCACATCCAATGCTGCAAGTACTACCTTTGTTGACTGTGCCTACACAGTAACTCCCCTTAGATGTCTATAAGACTTGTCTCCCACCAGGAGATGGAGGTAGACAAACCTTATAGCCTATAGGGCTCTACTGCACTGACATGACCAAGAGAGAGAGATCTTGTGATGCAAGATGTAAATGATCCCCGGAAGATACTAGCATCGGATCAAGGTAAGAATACATCTGCAGAAGGGGAGGAGGAGTGTGGGGTCTATTAGCTCAGGGGAGGAGGAGGGTGGGTTCTGTTAGGTCAGGGAAAGGGGGTAAAAAGGACAAGTACACTTTGTTTTAAAGTGCATTTATCTTTTAAATTCTCCATCTCTGCCACTCTAGTCTCTCTGTCTAGTCTACAAAATCAGAGGAGGAGCGAGGGTGTAACATAAATGAGTCCAGTTTTCAAAATGTTCTCACCAGTCTCAACTCATATTGGTGACTGAAGTTTTTACTTTAACTACTAAGAATGAACTGAGAGGTGAGGAAAGTTTGTAAATTGGACTCATGTATGTTACACCCTCACGCCCCCCATATACTTATGAAATGCTAGAGTGGACCCTTTAGAGTCAAACCTTTTTTTTCCTCGCTTCCTGACCAAGTGCTGGAGTCAGTCCCCTGTGGAAATTCTAAAAACATTTTAGGCCTTTTAAGAAAACTATTTACCAATAGGCATCTACATTTCCACTTTTAATTGTTTTAACAGAGCAACCTTACCTCTGAGTGACTATTTGATTATTTTTGGTATTTACTTCTGTTCTCTCCCTGTTAAAGCATAAGTGTCTGGCTGTACGTGAGTCTGAAAAACCCTTCACAGATGCTGTCTCTTCTCCTGCTTGAGTTTAAGGAGGAGACAGATCAGCGTCTATGGAGGGTTTACAGCCTGACACTGGGGTAACTTGTTTGATCTGACTTAGGGAGACTACAAGGGAAAACCAGCACATGCCTATCATATAGATAGCTCTTTCCCTGTTTATATTGGGAAAAGAGTGAGTATTTTATTTGTGTGGGTAGCTGATCTTCTCCTTCAGTATAACTTACCTCCTATGGTGCCTTGGGAGCCAAGAGAAGCAACAGATTATATATTTTAGCCCAGCACTGCAACTGGAGGAGTACACTAGATCCTTGCTCAGCAGTGTGTGGATGGCGTATTGGTGTTTAAAACTGAACTGAAAGGAAAGGGGTTTACTGTTGCACACACAGCAACCATGCAGATCTGCAAGAAGATCTGCCTTCCCTAATTAGAATATTATGCACCAGAGGATGAAATGAAAAATACAAAAAGCAAGGAAAATCATATATATTAGTAAATGTACAAACATACAGATGCAGCTAATGTTGTTTGCTTAGTAGCCTAGCGTGGTGTTCTCTTTTAGCAAAAACATGTTCTTTAAATCTATTTATGTGTCTGCATGCTTTGTGTGGTTAGTGGATGACCTTTGAAGTATGTACTTATACCTCTATATGCCTTTTTCACAAACAGCAGTGTCATCAAGTGAGCTACACAATACACACACAAATGAAGTAAGGTAGATGTGAAAACTATACTCTAGCTCTGATTAGTGAATTCTGCATAAAATGTAGCTGGCATTGTCCTTATTGATCTTGGCAAGTGTAGTTTCCTGTCGTAATTTTAAACAGATGGCTGGATGTACTTGCACCGTAGACCACACAATTAACATTAGAAAAGAATTTCTGGAATGTAGAACTCTCCTGTGTATTTCTGGTCTATTTGCAAGTCATGTTTAATGCTTATGCTGCATTTTTTTATCATACAATCTGTTACACTAAGATTTGTGGCATGGGTTTTGCTTTAAGCAAGAATCACTATAGATGGCATAATAGGCAGTTTTTAGCCTTTTGAATTTGTTCCTAAAATAAAATATAGAGTAAATGTCCTATATTGAACTTACATTGTTATTACTTTGTAATGTTTGTGCTCTGCAGTTATTTTATTATTGGTTGGTTTATGCTTTATTCAGCATGTGACTTCTGTCGTTTTAAAGGAAAACTCCGCAAATTATATGTGAAAGAGACAAAAGGAGGCAAGTATAAATTTTCTATTTCACATAGCTCTGTGTGTTCTTTAACTAGTTATGGCTCTCCAAAACCTCTGGTCCCTGCTATTTTTACAATTGAATTAGTTGCTGCAATATCTACATTAGCTATATACACAGATCGGCCATAACTCATTACAATGGCACCTAGAAGTGGGTGGGATATATTAAGCAACAATTGAACATTTAGTCCCTGAAGTTGATGTGTTGGAACAGATAAAAATGGGCAAGAATAAGGATTTGAGTGACTTTGACAAGGGCCAAATTGTGATGGCTAGACAACTGGGTTAAAGCAACTCCAACACTGCAGCTCCTGTAGGATGTTCCTGGTCTGCAGAGGTCAGGACCTACTAAGAGTAGTGAACCAATGACAAGTTCATGGGTGGCCAAGGACATGGAAAAACAACTCAGCTCCATGGAGGCCCTACCTACAGGACTTAAAGGATCTGCTACTGACGGTTTGGTGCTACATATCACAGCATAGCTTCAGAGGTTTAGTGGAGCCCATGCCTTGATCTCTCAGGGCTGTTTTGGTGGCAAAAGGGGGGCCTACTCATTATAAGGCAGGTTGTCAGTGTATATAGGAGTCTATGGGGCTGCCATTGTAACAACCAAAAAACTAACTGGACGTCACTGTGTTTTACCTTGTTTCATGCATAAAAAAGCTTTAATATTAACATTTTATTCATGGTATAGATAACACTATTACTTTTACTGTTTAGTAGTTTAGCAGCGCCATGGATGGCGCTGACGAGTATAGGTGACGGACATCCGACTGGAACTTTTAAAATTGAACCCCTTTGTGATCAGCTACCTCCAGTTTAAAAGAACAGCCACACCACTAGTATAATTAGGCTGGTTATGAGGAAACCAAAGTAGTGTAAATATAGCTTTTCACTGCCATTCTCATGCGGGTGCACGTGTCCATAGACTTACCTTGTGTCTTTATTAGGAGATGTGACATCCCTATGTTTTAACAATAATAGGAGAGTCTGCATAGGGTACAGTAATCTTAAAAAATACATAATTTTGACCAAATGAATTCTACCTAGAATTCTAATAGAGAGAGAGGCAATTCTTTCCAGTGTTATAGTTCCTTAGAGATTTTGTCTAAAAGTGGAGGATAGTTCAGATTATATAGGGAGGAAAGATATTTCCCTATCCATAGTTCCAATAGGTGATAACATTTTTGGCTATAGAGCATGTTTGTAGGGAGGATAGCATTGTGGAAGCAGAAGAAGTTAAGGGGAGTACTTTTGATTTAGCAACATTCACACTAAGGCCCAAAAATGTGCTAAATTTACAGAAAATGTCCTGGATCTTAGGGAGATCCCTTAAAAGGTTCGCTGAGAACAAGACTATATCGTCCATAACCATTACAACTTTAGGTTGAAAAGTACGAAAACGAATCCCGGAGATGTCTGGAGTATTCTGGAGGTAAAGGAACAAGGGTTCCACTGTAAGATTAAACAAAAGGGGGTACAAAGGGCACTCCTGGCGAGTGCCCTTAAATAAAGGGAAAGAAGAGGAAATTAAACCTGGCGTACAAATTCAGGCGAAAGGAGATGCATGCATGTTAGTTAAGAAAGTCTTGATCCCATCCTATCAAGAAAATTGAATATTATCAAAAGCTTTTTCTGCATCGATAGAAATAATTGCTAGAGGAGAGGAGGGATGTTATTTAGCATAGTCCAGCAGTGCTAATACTTTATGAATGTTCGACACTGCAGATGGACCTTTAACAAATCCCACCTGTGCGATGGAGACAAGATGTGGAAGCAATTTAGCCAGCCTCTCTGCTACAGTTTTAAATAGTATTTTGCCATCATTATTAATAATAGCCTCCTGTTTTTATTCACATCCAATGCTGCAAGTACTACCTTTGTTGACTGTGCCTACACAGTAACTCCCCTTAGATGTCTATAAGACTTGTCTCCCACCAGGAGATGGAGGTAGACAAACCTTATAGCCTATAGGGCTCTACTGCACTGACATGACCAAGAGAGAGAGATCTTGTGATGCAAGATGTGAATGATCCCCGGAAGATACCAGCATCGGATCAAGGTAAGAATACATCTGCAGAAGGGGAGGAGGAGGGTGGGGTCTATTAGCTCAGGGGAGAAGGAGGGTGGGTTCTGTTAGGTCAGGGAAAGGGGGTAAAAAGGACAAGTACACTTTGTTTTAAAGTGCATTTATCTTTTAAATTCTCCATCTCTGCCACTCTAGTCTCTCTGTCTAGTCTACAAAATCAGAGGAGGAGCGAGGGTGTAACATAAATGAGTCCAGTTTCCAAAATGTTCTCACCACTCTCAAGTCATATTGGTGACTGAAGTTTTTACTTTAACTACTAAGAATGAACTGGGAGGTGAGGAAAGTTTGTAAATTGGATGTATGTTACACCCTCACTCCCCCCATATACTTATGAAATGCTAGAGTGGACCCTTTAGAGTCAAACCTTTTTTTTCCTCGCTTCCTGACCAAGTGCTGGAGTAAGTCTCCTGTGGAAATTCTAAAAACATTTTAGGCCTTTTAAGAAAGCTATTTACCAATAGGCATCTACATTGTCTTTCCTCGCGTCCCAGCCAAAATTGTGAACTGCGCATGCGCCCGCCCCAAGATGCTTTGTGGTCGCCGTGCAGTTTCACATTTTCGGACGGGAGCGTGCAGGGAACACACAGGTAAGTTTAAACCGCTTTTAAATCGTTTTTATTTTTATTTTTTGCATATATCTACTGCTTGCTAGCAGTAGATATATGCAAAAAAAAGCTGAGGGTTTAGAAACTCTTTAAAGAAGAATTTTTTTAATTAACCCTTGTAGTGGGGCTACCCCCGCACTGCAACGGTTTGTGTCTAGATTAAAAAAAAAGTTATATTCACTCATTTATTCCAAGCCGGCTTCTTCTTAGACTAGTCCTTTCAGTGTCTCCCCCCTCCTCTGCAACAGTCTAAGGTCCTTTAAATTATCATCATCATGTCTATACGCTGTGTATAGAGTATAAGCCGAACTAAAAAAAATTGCAGGTAAAAGCAAGAAAAAGTAAAGTACTTTAGTTTATTTCTAGTTTTTTTCATTACCATATTCCTTTTTTATTAACTTCTAATTTAGCTTTGAACATGCTAGAAAATGTAATAAGTAATTTCCCTTGCACAACCCCCTTCCTCATTGCATGTCATAGCCCTCTTCTGATCCGAGAATTATGAATGAGTCTCTGTACCAACATCTATGCCCTTCCCCTCACCTCCCTACATAAACTTTTATGTAGCTTTCAGGGTACAAGAGAAGGGTAATAATCAAGAGTGTCATTTGAGTGATAGCTCTGTGTCAGCTAGGCCTCCTGACATCACATCCAAGATAGCGGTTCCCAGCTGCAATCTCAGGGCTTTTGGACATCTACAGTATACACAGGAGGCTTTTACAAGTAAATAACATGTATAAAATATGTTAAAGTAAAAGTCAGCTGAATAAGACAAGCATTTTGGGAAGTACAGGAAAACAAGTAGTGGAGTGAATGACAAACATCTGTAAGGACCTGTTTAGTTTAATCAAATGTAGATTATTTAAGTAATGATATTGAAAATATGTTTTTAATAATATTTTGCCAGATTCTTGTTTTAGTTTAAACCTATTTAGCAATACCATATGTATGAACGTATTAAATTGGTGTCTTTTTTAACCTATGTTCATTTGTAACAATGTTTCATGGTCCTTATAAATACCTTATACATGAGCCTATTAATAACACTGTCTTATTAGTTTAGAGAGAATCATATTTTTTGTACGAAGGAAAAAAAAAATATTACTTAACATAATTAAAAGAACATCTAAACAATATATTGTCTTTGTACAACAGTACACCATGAAAAAGCCTTTAGGAAAGTCAATGTGTTGAAATGGCAGCTTTGTTTCAGTGCTGTGCTCAGCATGCTGCTTGAAGGTATTTAAGATGTTCCAGCACTCCACTGAAAATACTTGCTCCAAAATGTAATGATCTGCTAACCGAAAAATAAATAACAGATGCCTGGAAATGTCCATTTTTTGCATTGGTTTATTTTTATTCAGTTCATTTTATGATTTACACAATATTTCAAACGGTGTGTTTATATGAAAATTGATTTGACACAATAGCACATTATGCCTGTAGACACAAGTGAAAGAGGAATGCTAAGGAGATTTCTGAGGGTGTTTTTTGTTACTGTTGTAAAGGTTATTCTAGCAGAACTTCTGAAAAGGGAGGCTTGTTTAAAGGCATAGTCCACTTTTTAAAGAAAAAAATAAAATAAATGCACACATATTCATAAAAGAAAAAACGTGCATTCATTTTTTTGGCATTTTTTTTTGCATTGGAGACAGTAAAGCATTGCAACCACGAACAGTGGATGGTGGGGGCAATGCTCTGGCTCCTCCAGATTCTCCCTCCCGTTCCTGTTGTACCAAGATATGGGTATTCGGTCAAACAGGGACAGAAGTAAGTGTCAGTGGACTACAAGCATGGGGGTGGTGATGTCACTATGGGGTCTATTCACAAAGCTGCCGAAGGATCTGGCCGTAGCTTCGGCCGATCCTTCGGCTAGCTTCGGCACCAGGAACACAATATGGATGTAACATGAAACATAGTCTAAAAGATAAAGTTAGCCTTTAATGGCAACTGGGTAGGTAACAGATTTCAATTTCCAACATGGACAAGAAAAAGAATGACTATCTCTCCTTTTGTCCTTTTATAAATCTTTGAGTATCAGGTTAATCACACACTTGTCTTTTTTAGCATTGTGACTGATCCAGTTATTTTTAGCAAAACTTTGGTATTTTATAAATAATTTATGAACTTGATAGCCCATGCAGACAGTGGGGTTGAAGGTGATGGTGAAAAGGGACTAAAGGGATCAAAAAGCTCTCCAAATGTAGCACAGCAAAGCCTTCTTAAAATGTCTCTTTCCATAACATATCCCATATATTAAAGGATTATTCTTCATTTCAGGCTAGGAGGCAGAGCTTTGAAAATCATTCCATTATGACCCAATGGCCATCTGTACAGTACTTCCAGAACTGCTAGTGTATAGTACAAATCCAAAACTAAAATTAAACACTCTGCCTTTACTGTACTGCCCTTTTGTTAAATTTAACATATTCAAATTGTGTCACCATGTGCCCAGTACTTAACCAGTAATAAACACCTTAAAACATAAACAAAAAAATTAAAAAAAAAGCCAAATATACAAATAGCAACAGAACATAAAGGTCCACAAACCCCTCAGGTATTATTGGTGTCCAAATAATATCCAGTAACACATTTCAGCCGTAGTATCTTCACTTGTGAACCACAAATCACCAGTGCTTCAGGTCCAACGGGACTCATGTATATACAATATGCGTCAGTTTCTTTCACACTTCACCTCCATGCTGCCGCTTTTGTAGACACACAAACAATTCTCTCCTCAATCGTCCAGCTCAGCAGTAATGATAGTATAGTAAGGATGGAATAGCCTAAAATCCTCAGGTTACATTTATTGTTAAAAACAGCAATACAAATCACACTGGATGATGATAAAAGTGCAAAATGTAAAACACCAAACCTCCAGAAGTGGGTATTCAGTGATATCAAACGCCATCAAACGCAAAAGACTTGTTTGTGAAGCATACATAGAAGCATTATCCAAAAAGTGATTTTCACATTTCTCTGGCGCAATATTGGAGCATTATTCAAAGTGTTTTTGAGCTTTCTTAGAAATAAGTGGTGGATATAAGTTGGGGGTAAAGCACAAAGTTGGATGTGTGGAGATGGAGTTACTACAATTGAAATGTATTACAGGAGATTGTTTGGACACTAAATAACACCTGCAGGCAGAGTCGTCTCTAGAGTTTGCGAGGCCTTAGGCGAAAACCGTACAGAGCCCTGGTTTAACCAGGGCTCTGTGAGGTCTCACCAGGGCTATGTGAGGCCTCACCAGCCTAGGTAGACCCCACAGAGCCCTGGTGACGCCCTACAGAGCCCTGGTTTAACCAGGGCTCTGTATGGGGTCACACCGGGGTTCTTTGGGGTCTCAACCAGGGCTCTGTGGGGTCTCACCAGCCTGATTAGACCTCAAAGAGCCCTGGTTAATCCAGGGCGCTGTGGGGTCTCCCTGGGGCTCTGTAGGGTCTCCCCAGGGCTATGTGGGGCCTCACCAGCCTGGTTAGACCCACAGAGCCCTTGCGAGACCATACAGAGCCTTGGTTTAACCAGAGGTCTGTAGGGTCTCACCAGGGCTCTTTGGGGTCTCATCAGGGTTCTGTGGAGTCTAACCAGGCTGGTGAGACCCCACATAGCCCTGGGGAGACCCTACAGAGCCCTGCTTGGGCTCTCACCAGGGCTCTATAGGGTATCATCAAGGCTATGTATGGTCTCATCAGGGCTCTATGGGGTCTTACTAGGGCTGCGCAAGCCATGTCTCATCAATGCTGTGCGGGCTGGGACCAGGTCTCACCAGGGCTGTGCAGTCCACCTCTCACCAGGACTGTGCTGCCTCTGAAGTTAAATTCCGCCTTCCCAGCCAGGTTGAGATCCCCAAGCGGTCGATGGGAGGGGTGATGTCTCTCCTCATTGGCTGATGGGCGGAGCTCCAGAACGCAGTGTGAATGAACGGTGGAAACTGATGCGTTGTGATAATGTATTGCTTTATTGATAGACCTGGCCATTACTCCTGAACAGCTTGAGTTGCATAAAAACTGCCTATAAAAAGGGCTTATAAAAAAAAAAAAACATTTTGTCTGTACTTACTTTAAAGTAGATGTCATCCCTAACAGAATGACATCTAGTTTTCTAAAGCATTGCGTATCATAAACAATCACCTTTTTTTCACATAAAATACTTTTCCCCTTTTTTTCATCCTTTACCATATCCCAGTGTAGATGATCTTTTCTAGCCTCTTGCAGCCATTTGCAAAGACAGAGCATTGCCACCCTAAGTCTTCACGCATGGGGGGCTACTATGTGTGGCTGGAGATTCCTGCAACAAGAACCTGAAGAATTTTGCAAGTTGGGGACAGATGCTTGTCCCTGAACACAATCTGTCTGAGTCCAGGGACAAGCATTTATCATGAGCAGCAGGTAATCGTTCCATATACGGTTTTCATGGTCATTCACTTGAATGGGGGCAGTAGCCTCATCTGTATGGACCCACCTCTGATTCTTGCCATGAATCTGTAAGAATAATGGAGGGAGCGCCGTGACAGCTGCCTGGGTCAGAGCTGTGGGTGAGTATATCTTTGTTATTTTAGCACCTAGACATAAATGAGCACTTAACCCTTGCAGTGCAGGGGTAGCCCCACTGCAAGAGTTAATAAAAAATATTCCTGGAGTTCTTCTTTTGAATTTACATTGTTGTGTTAAAGCTTATAGGAGATTTCAGTGATTGGAGTAACATATACTTTAAAACAATGTCTGATTAAATAAAGACAAAAAGAAGAAAATGGCAAGTCTTATGACATATTTATTAGAATATCTCTAACAGAGTATAAAACTCAAAAGCATGTATCATTACACAAATGTGCCAGAAAAACATTTCAGAATAGTGCTCTTATTATTAGTTACAGAGTATCAAGAGATTTACAAAAACAAACTAATCTGTAACATATTCTATCTACCTTCATCAAGCAAACGTAATCCTCATACAAACACGTTCCAAAAATGACATTTTTTTGTACCAACATGTGGTAAAACATTAATAACTACCATTTTTCAATGAAAAACGAATAGACTGCATACTAAAAGTGAATGCATATTAACTGCATCATAAAATACTATGCTGTACACTTCCTGGCCTGCAGGAATATTTGCCAGGTTAATACAAAAAGTTGTAACTTTATATAGAGTCATTTACTTCATCATAAAAAAAATAACAGACACAAATCTATTTGAATATATAAACAATATTTACATAATAAAAATTCTAAAATTCCAAACAAATACAAGAACTTTCTTATATGAAATAGCAGCAATAAATGATCCACTGCAAGTAAAACAATGACTTCTCATTTCGGAGTTGTTACCTATTTTAGGGCAAACGTCAAAGTCCTTTTCTTATATGAAGGGTAAAGTGGTGGGAAAATGGATCATTAAAGGGAGTTGTGATTAAAGAATAACCAATTAAGATCCATCTGTTCATTTTGGAGTCAGTCAACTCTGACTGTTCCCATTGCTTCTGCCTGCCACTGTGTGGAAGTTGATGATGAAGACACATCACTCTAGTAGACAAGCCTCATGTACAATGAGGGGAGGAGATTGCTGGGGGGAACTTTATGGTAATAGCACATCTTCATCAAATTGGCTCCAGATGAACTGTAACTTTAACACACACATGGATCTCTTACCCTTTCCCCCATATAGAGCTAGAGCAACCTATAGAAAACCTATGCTGAAAAAAGTGCATAGGCTGTCATTGCCAAGTTCTCATTCAGAAGTTTTGGTTGTCTGACTGTCATCTAATTCATTTGCTTCAATTATTTAAGTCACTTACCCAGAGTAAGTGAGGATCTAGAGTTCTCACATCACTGGCTGCATTATTGTTAAAGGTCCGTAAAGTACTGAAGCCATTTTAATGTGTATGACAGCAAGACAATTTTGCATTTTCAGAGGTAGGTGAGCAATGGCAGCCTATACAGTTTATTTTTCTCAGCGTACATACAACACAATTAATGTTTTATTTAGTTGACTGGAGCTGAGGGCAAGTAAAGCCTATCTTAGGGCTTGCTCTATTTTTTCCGTTTGCAGCCGAACGTAACGCAGGCAAAGTTTTGCCACGTGTCCGATCGCACTGCGGGCGGGGAGGCAGTGCCATTGAATTCAATGCACCGCCACACCCCCTCCCGCCCCAGAACACAGGGGGAGAATCGCGGTGCGTTCCAGCAGCTACCGCTTTCGGTGTGAACAAGCCCTTAGGGTAAGGCCTATCTTTAGGGTAAGTAAAAACTATCTTCTATCTTATGTTGAGCTCAACATATTATTGTAGCGACCTTAATTTTCTCACTGGACCAACAACACTACACAAACCAATTTGGAATCTACAATACTTTTGTCTACAATCGCGCCATTAATGAATAACTATACTTTTGAGGAATAATGCACTATATGCTCCCCACCTCAGTCCTTCCCTTTGTGCTCGGCTATCTGCAATATGATATAATGGAGTGCCCATCGCCTTGTAGGACTTCATAGAGATGGGAAATCTTTTACAATCTCTGGTTGAGAGTGGCACATGTACATAAATAATGTCCCTCCCTAGTCTTTTACATAATTGTCCTTGTTCCTCTGCTGTACACCACACAGCTCCTGTTCCAGAAGTCTCCCAGCCGAGCTATGCTTCTTCCATGTACAAATCTTTATTGATTCCGATGGAAAGGTCATCCGTTGTTGGGACACCCAATAGACTCTCTACACTACTTAATGAAAATTCCTCCACGCATGCATTAAAGAAGAAGATCTAGGTTCGGAGACTTCATCAGCAGTGACTGTGTGGCTACTGGGGGTCTGTAAAGGTCAGTGGAGTAAGAATAGGTATGTATAAGAATTGGGGATTGCAATGGAAACTGGAACAACTGTGGGGGGACTTTATCAAAACTGGAGCAGAGAGAATCTGAAGCAGTTGCCCATAGTAACCAATCAGCTTCTCTGTTTAGTTTGTTCACTTAAGCTTTGAACCTGAAACAAAGAAGCTGATTGGTTGCCATGCACAATTGCTCCAGATTTTGTCTGCTCCAGTTTTGATAAATCCCCGTTTGTATCTTTTGTTCCAGCCTATCCTGTCAATCCTCATGATAAAGTGAGGTAAGCATAGACAGAAATCTCTGACAGGGTGTCAGATAAAGAAAATGACCATTATTTTTAAAGTACTCCAATTCAGCTGGGACATGCAATGTTTTTCAACTTGCTAACTAAAACTTATGATAACACGATTCTCTTATGATTAAGATATTAAAACAACTTTTGCATATCACTATGTTTTTAGTATAGGGGAATGTGCTAACATTTATATCAGTGGAAGGGCATTGGCTGCCAATCATTTCAAGGGAAGGCAATATCAAAGCCATCTTTTGAATGTAGCCATTGTGTGTAAACCATTTTAGTATTACAGAATGGCAAATGCAAAGTTACAGGACTGTTCCCTTATAAATTTAAGGCAAACATGTAACAACTTGATATTTCAGGCCTAACCCAAAAAAGGTAAATAACTTTCTGTATTGATTAATTGAAGCAGAAATACTAAGATGAGATGTACTGACTGCATGCATAATTGCCACAGCTAATTTGGGTGTCCCTTAGCCAGTAGTAACTGCCAAGCAATTATCTGTTAATTTCACATTTGTATTTCGTCAGCAACAGCAGCAGAGGTGCCGCTCATTATTAAGATATAAAAATGTATCTATGCCTGAAAGGTAACCCAAATAATATTTAGTACTATTGCATCATCAGCTGAAGTTATTCTTTACCAACTGTTGCTTTAAATGTATGTTATGTAACGATATAATTTTTACCACACAAGTGGAACCATATAGCTTGAATGCTGAAAAGGGAAACTGTACAGCAGGAATAAAATACATTAGTTTTCTTTTTAAAATGATCTGTATTCCATACCGCCAACATTTTCTAGGATCCACATACATATTGTATTATATTAAAATGGGTACTATATACTGTACAACAACAATACATCTTTATACAAACTTTGAAACAGTTACTCCTTGATTGCTGAGCTTCCCAAGTGCTTTTCTTCAAAAGTTTCAGATGACTGCAAATATTCTGAAAGCCTTGCTGCCCAGTGGGTTATGTAAACTGCAGAAACAAAAAAGAAGACGCCCTAAGTAAAGGAATTCATATCTACTAGGATACGCAAAGTTGCAGATTTTACAAAGCATGGGTGATGATTAGGATGTTCATGGACAAATTCAGATATCAGCAGACACCTCCAACCAGAGTAAATAACATGGTTGTTTATATGATGAAATGAAAAGGGTAGAAACATAAGCCCATCTAAATTTACAGTTGCATGTGACAACTGTGTATTAGGTTTTTATACTCCTGTCTGACTCTGTACGCATAGTTTTGCTAGTGGGATACACACATACTTACATACCTGGAAATGGCAGCTGGGAAGCCCTGTGGTCACTGTTAGAGCCATCTAAGGGCCAGCATACGTCACCTTTATAAAGATATATTTGTCATCTGACATTGCAGGAACAGTTGCTGGGCTTTCAGCTACAGGGGGTTGGTAAAGCCCAGCAAGAAGCTTAAAGTGACACTAAACTCAAGAGCTAAATCTTAAGATTGCATTCAAGTACCCTAACTTTTAACGTAAATGTATCTTATTTGTGCATCAATCAGCTGTAGATCCTCAAATCATCTCTGAATTTGTGCTGACACTGTCCATCCTTCTGGAGGGTGGCTACTTTTCTTCCCCATGGTCCCTGTGTGTGTTGTAAAGTAACCACCGCTCTAAGCTAACATGATTTTGATACCTTTTTTCTTTCAAACCGGTTTCAAAAGGGTTTAAAAAAAAAAGTGTTTGCATATATCTACTGCTTGGTAGCCGTACATATATGCAACAACACCTGACGGTTTAATAACAATTTAAAGTAGCTCCCAGCAGGCAGACACGCAACACTCTTTCCCATAGTGGTTAATATGCGGGTGTGAGTGGTCTCACCAGGGATACAGACGATATCACCAGGGCTGCGGGCGGTCTCACCAGGGCTGCGGGAGGTCTCAGCAGGGATGCGGGAGGTCTCAGCAGGGCTGCGTGAGGTCTCAGCAGGGCTGCGTGAGGTCTCAGCAGGGCTGCGGGAGGTCTCAGCAAGTGCTGCGGGCGGTCTCACCAGGGCTACGGGCGGTCTCACTAGGGCTGCGGGCAGTCTCACTAGGGCTGCGGCACTCTCACCAGGCATACAGGCGGTCCCACCAGGGATACCGGTACTCTCACCAGGGCTCTGCAGGGTCTCAGGTGACAGATTGCAGGGTTAGGGCTGCTGACAGCTCACCCACCCTCTGTGTCCAGGTCGGTCCTTTCTCTCCCCCTCTGCCTGACACCGCTCCTAGACTCCTCCCCCTCATTCCCGGGGCCCTCAGGTGCAAAGCTGGCCCTGGCAGTAATCGGGCATTGCATAGCAGGCCAGGCCGTACACAATCAGGATGATTGTGTTCGGGCCCGCTCCTTCCTCTCTGGGCCCCCCTCCCCAACAGGCAGAATGCCAGGGCCCGGTCGCGACCATTGCGACCCTGGTCGTTCCGCCAGTGGGTGCAGAGAGTCACAGGAAGGGCGCAGAGGGTCTCAGGAGGGGTGCAGGCAGGGGCGGATTCCCCACAAGTCCTCCGAGGCCTGGCCTCAGGGCGGCAGGGAGCAGAGGGGCGGCAGCGGTTTGAAGTCTCCCAACACCCAGAACATGGAGTTCCGGGCGCCGGGCGGTAATTTGTCTTCTACATTTAGTCCTGCTTTACACAAAATAAATAGTAAAAAAAATATAAAAAAATAAGAAAATAATCATAAATAAAAAATAAGATACAAAAATTATAAAAAATTAAAAAGTAAAAGATGATAAAGTAAATAAAAATTTAAAAAGTAAATAAATACATAAAAAGGGATTAAAAAAAGTAAAAAAATAAACAAAACAAATTCAAACTAACCCTGCCGCCCCCGCTATCCAGTTGGCATTCTCCATGGGGGGCTGGTTGGAGGGGAGTGGGGCGCTTTGAAGAATCTGGCCTTGAGGGGAGCACGGAGAACAAATCCGGTCCTGGGTGCAGAGGGTTTCAGGAGGGGTGCGAATGTCCCAGCAGGGGTGCGGAAGGTCTCAGGAAGGGTGCGGAGGGTCTCAGGAGGGGTGCGGAATGTCCCAGAAGAGGTGTGGAATCTCCCGGAAGGGGTGCAGAATGCCTCGGGAGGGGTGCGGAATGCCTCAGGAGGGGTGCGGAATGCCTCGGGAGGGGTGCGGAGGGTGTCATGAGGGATGCGGAATGTCCCAGGACGGGTGCGGAGAGTCTCAGGAGGGGCGCAAAGGGTGTCAGGAGGGGCGCAGAGGGTGTCAGGAGGGGTGCAGAGGAGGGGGAGAACGAACACAACACTAGACCATCTTACCTCCACAAACAGCGCTGCAGCCTGCTCAGCCCGGCCGGGACTCCAACACGCGGTACGCCCCGCCTCCCAACGACAGGACGCTGCAGATGACTCATCGCTCCGAAGTCTCAGAGAGATCACTCTCTGCGACCCTGGTAGTTCCGCCAGTGACTTTAATACAAATTAGTGAACTAACCGCAAGATTGCAGTCCATCACTGGAGAGAGCTTGAAGTGGTTGTTACTGTACAACACACACAGAAACCATGGGAACAAAAGTAGCCACCCTCCAGAAGGAAGGACAGTGTCAGCACCAATTCAGAGATGATTTGAGGATCTACAGCTGAGTGATACACAAATAATATACATTTCTGTTAATAGTTAGGGTACTTGAATGCATTTTTAAGATTTAACTCCTGAGTTTAGTGTCACTTTAAGGTTGAAGGCCAACTGTCTGTGGTACATGCCTAGCAGAAGGACAGAAAAAGCACAGTGCACCAGGTGTTGGAAAGGCAAATAATGCATGAGTGAGCTGCACTGCCTTCAACCTGTGACCTTATAAAAATGGTGAGTGCTAGAAATGACACAATGGAATGTGGCTCTGAAGAATCCAAAAACTTCTAGAAAGTCACCAGCACTCCAAATAGTTTTTTCACCATTTAACTGTAACTGCTACCGTGCCTGGAGAAAGCTGGTGATGCCGCTAAACTTTTGATCTTATATTATGATGCTTTCACAATAAAGCAGTGAAGCATATTATTTGAAGTGCGGGTGGCTTTCTACACTTAGTTGTTGGAAGGTAATCACCACAGGGAAATGTGTATGTAAGTGCATACTACTCCGAGCAGTTTGTTGAACCTCTTGAAAAACTAAGTTCTGCACCTGCTTTCGTATATGTGCTATAATTTTCTACAAACCGACATCACTTTAAGATACCCCCCTCCCTTCCAATGTTACGTCCCCTACTGATATTCTGCATTTGGAATCTTTAGAACAGGGAAAGAGATTGCCAGCCAGGTCACTTGTCTCCTGTACATACCGTACTTGCCTTAGAATGGCATTAACGCTTAAAGAGGAACTTTCCCCATATCTTCCAAATAGCAATAAAGGCACCTTTAGAAATGTTTAGTAATGACAACCTACAAACAGATACTTATAGATAATTGCAGACTTTTTCTTTTTCTTTTCTTCCCCAGTCTGCTGACAGTGGCTATTTTAACTAAGGGTAGGTTACTAGATCTCCTTTTACTTCCTGGCACATGTAACTAGGACATGAGGCCATGCACATGGGGTTTCATATGAGGTATCAAAACTACTTCATATATATTTTTTTGTTTAAAACATGATTTTTCCAATAGAAAAAGATTTAATATACACATACCGTATTTGCCGGCGTATAAGACGGCTGGGCGTATAAGACGACCCCCCACTTTTTGTGTAAAAATATAGGTTTTGGGCTTTACTCGTATAAGACGAGTATAGCCCAAAACTATGTTTAAATGCACTTACTAACCTCCTTGGCGGTATTCCCGAGTGTGGCTCGGGGTTAATTTTCAGTACCATAAGTGTTAACCCCGAGCCACAAGTATATTAGTGCAATTGTCACGCACAAATATACATACAGTCATTACATTAAATTCCTTCTGCCTATTAACAGCCTACAGCCCTTGGTAGTTAATATATATACATAAACCTAGTCAGTATATACATGGGTTCCAATCACATATATGTGCTGTATCTTCATAGGGGGAAGAGGCACTATTTAGAGCAAGTGCTTTTGTGCCTCTATTTGGGAGAGTGATCAATTGTGGATATTTTTAGTATATCATAATGCTTCTACATTTGCATAACGGGCAAAAACCATCACTGCAAAAAAACAATATGGCTTCTCCCAGCCCTGCCTTGAGTTCGGCCTTCTTCTCTGCATTCAGCATCCACCCATCCACAATTGCCAGTGGGGCCAGATCACATTGGTCGCACATATTGCACTATGAGACTCATGCAATCCACTGTGGGTAGGAAGTGCTATACAATACACTGATAACTGCCACCACCCACAGCCAGTCTCAGACTGTTCACATGAAATCGTATGTGAACAATTGCCCCTGCGCAGTCTGCGTCCAGCTGTGGTTGCATGCAAGTAACTATAGCATGTATGATTACATGTATGTGAAGGGTGCCAGTGGTCATTGTATTGTACAGCACCTCCCGCCCACAGCTGATCACATGAGTCTCGAGGAGAAATGTGTGTTCACAAGTGTGAATGGAGCCTATAAAGTGTCTGCAGGAGAGAGGGGGGATTAGGGTGCGGAGAGAACCATCCTATTACCTGCCTGCTCTTGGCAAACAATGAAAGTATCTCCTATGTCCTGTGGGAATGATGACATCAATTTTAACAATTTCAAAGTATTTCCATTACAAAAAAATAACCTTAACTCTGCAAAGTGAGTGTGTAATTAGATGCAATTTAATAAGATATAAAAAACAGTGGGGTCTATTCACGAAGCTGCCAAAAGGATCTGGCCGTAGCTTCGGCCGATCCTTCGGCTAGCTTCGGCTCCAGGACCCCCGGTGCTGCAAGGGCTATTCACAATAGCCCGTACAGCTCCCAATCATGGCCGAATCAGCCGATCCAGATGTTAGATCGGCTGAGTCGAACTCCTTCTGCCCTTCGGGTCGGCCAAACATGCTGAGCATGTTCGGCCGACCCGAAGCCACACGAAGCAAGCCGATGTACGGCTGATTTCAGCCGATGTACGGCTGAAATTAGCCGTACCAGCCTGAAGTGAATAGCCGAACAGTGTTCGGCTCACTTCACTTCAGATCGGTCATTCACTCGGCTGCCCTCGGCAGCTTCGTGAATAGACCCCAGTATGTTTCTTATATAAACCTGCTACATAAATTGTGTATATATTCTTACAGAATGTTATTTGCACCTAGTATTATGGCTTAACTGATCGGCTTAGAATACTTATAGGATGCAAAGTCTAGATGGAGACTGAACTACAGTGAATGACTGGATTTCTTCACTCATTGCATGCCTATGGCAAAATAGTCTACAGATGCTTAGAGGAAAGTATCGTATCAAATATTACATTAGACACAGAGGGAGAAGTGATCCGTAGAGCTGCCTTGCCCTGTAAGCAGCTTGTTAGGCTGTGATTTATGGGATTACAGGAGACAAGCATTTATGGTACCACAGCTTCTCCTGAATTCACTTAATACCATCAGTTACACAATTTAAAAAGTAACAATGGTGGGACTATTCACCTCCCCTGCACACAAACATGCATTTGTGTGAATTGCTGTCTTTCATTGGTAATGATTAGGAACAAATAAACTACATTTTAATTTTACTCCTTTAAAATCATTACAGTTGTTGGCACTTGCAAAGGTCCTAATTTAACAATTAGCAGTACACTACACATAGCTGTTTTGAGGAAAAATGGTGCATTCTGACCTTTCTGTAATGTATTTATATTATATAAAATAGAGAACATTTAAATGATAACTTTACCAGGAGAATAATGTGTTATTGCATTGTTAAAGAGCCAGTCAGACAATGTGATGACACATTGGAGGTGACAGGTTCTCTTTAAGGTGACATTAGGGGTCTTTTAGACCCCTAGTGTCACCTTTCCACTTCACTGGATTCAGCTGCTGAGGCAGCTGAATGTAAATACAGCAGGCAGTGAGCGGGTGCAATAGCCAACCTGCTATTGGCTATTGCAATTTAAAATATCCAATAGCAGGCTGGCTATTGTTACAAGTGTCCGCTCCTTTTCCACTTGATTAAACTGTTTCCTTTCGGTTATATATCTCAGTGTCCCTGCTCCTTATTTGTTTAAGAATGCATTCACCAGACGTACCCAGAAGTTTTTGCTCTTAATCAAAGCAGGGAAGGTCCGTTCTGTGTGTTCACAGGGGAGGAGAGGAGAGAAGCCGTAAATCTTGACTAAACCCAGAACGGACCTTCCCTTCTTTGATTAAGAGCAAAAACTTCTGGGTACATTTGCTGAGTGCATTATTAAACAAATAAGGAGCACGGACAGCTGACACTTTAAGATATATAACCTGCTCTTGAACATTTAACAAATTCTGCTGTTTTGCTGATGCTCGCTCCATGGCCCCGAGCGCCAACAATCATCCCACGTTCAAAGGCTGTTAAATTGCGTAAAAGTGAAAATTCTATGATATGTGTGTGTAATCATTCCCTTAGACTTCCCCCATGACCTTGGGCTTTTTATTGAGAGGTCACGCGCCATTGTAGCAGGGAACAACCCATCCTGGATCCCACCTGCTACACAGACTCATTAAATACTTGTGATCTGCGTGTGCATCTTTTCACAAGCAGGTCACAGATAGAGCTTTCAGCACAGGTTTTATAATCTGTCACCATAAAGTGAGATTTTAAATACAAAGTCATATCATTCTTTTAAATGTCTGCACAGCTATATTATTTAACCAACTTTGAATGGAAGTCACCTCTATAGTGGTTTTAACTTCAAACTAAAAGTGGACCCCTTCGTTTTAATGGACATTCATTTGAGGGAAAGAAAGCAGTCATTACTTGTAACAACATTTTCAATGTAGACAGGATGAAATACCAGATGATAGTAAAAACTGACTGTACAACCTGTTTTAGAACTACCAATGTCTGGATACTTTCCTAAATTGCATGCTTTCCTGGTCAGTGGCACAGACAGTACTGAAGCCAGACACAGCCAAGCAGCTAACATTTTTTTAAGAGTTGGTTCAGCATACACATTTTCTTTGATAAAAAACACAAAGGCACAACCTCTTTTGCAGATTATGAAATAAATGACTTTTTATCAAATGAGAAAGCATAACCAGATATGTTATAGCTAGGTGGGCTAACAGTAACCAAACCCCCTCCACTGAACCAGCGTGAAGCACAGTTGAGCTTTCTTAATGTATCTGCATGTCTTACTTCCATCAATAAATCCCAAAACTAAGGGAATTATTCCTCACTTTAGGACAGTGGTGGAGTCATGCAAATTATTCCATTATACCCCTAGGCCAACTGTGCATCCAGATCTTTCTCCCTGATTCATAAATGCATTGATAGTGCATTGTTTCCATGCACTGCAATGGTGATGGACATCAAACTGAAGTTTGAAATTAAATGTTCTATAATATTAGGCTGTATCTATGCTGCAAACCAGTGGCTCACCAGTGGATGCACATTTGACCCAGCAGCATAAAAGAAAAATCTGCATGACTGCACCCAGTATTCTGAAGTGAGGAATAAACCCCTTATCTGTAGAATTTAGAGGAGAACTATGAGGTGAGTGAATTACACTCATCCCATAGTTAGAGCCGAAGTCTGACATTGAAACTGTCACATGTCACCTCTATTGCTCAGGAAGTGAGCGAAAACATACCGTCACTCACTCACTTCCAAATTATCTTCCTGCAGAGAGTGGTGACTGTCAGTCACCGCTCCTTCCCCCTTTCTCCTCTCTGAACCTTCAGCGCTGACTGGAGGAATGGACTGGGGAGGGGGCTGGCATAGCTGGCTCTGCCTATAAATAGGCAGAGCACGCTGTCAATCAGCCAGCGGGATGGATCTCGATAGTAGTCTTGATCCGTCCTGGCTGTTGCACTTTCAGCATATAGCGGGCAATAGCCCACTAAAAACTACGTTTTGGGTCACGGGAGATCCTCCCATGACCATAAAAAGAACTATGGGAAGAAAGGTTACCCCATAGTTCTCTTATTATTATACAGGATTTATATAGTGCCAATAGTTTGCACAGCGCTTTACAATATAAGGAAGACATTACAGTCACAATACAATTCAAGACAAGATGGTAAGGAGGGCCCTGCCACTGAGGGCTTACAATCTAAAAGGAAGGGGCAAGTGATACATGAGGAGGTAGCTGTGCGGGGATGATTGTTTGAGAAAGGGATTGTTCAGTGGTAAGATTGAGGTGGGATAGGCTTCCCTGAAGAGATGAGTCATAAGGGATCGCCTAAAGGCAGTCAGTTTGGGAGATAGACGGACAGGTTGGGGTAGAGAGTTTTCTCTTAAAATGAAATTAAACAGGAAGATACATCGGGGTGGAATTTATCAAAACTGGAGCAGACAAAATCTGGATCATTTGTCCATGTCAACCAATCAGCATCTCTCTTCAGTTTGCTCAGTTAAGATTTGAAAACGAGACAGAGAAGCTGATTGGTTGCAGTGAAAATCTGCTCCAGTTTTGACAAATCCCCCCCATTCTATTTTAAGAAGGCTCTACTTGATCACATAAACTCACCTTTCTGAAGTAATACCATTCTGGATTGATCCAAAGTAGTGTCTCTTCTTATCGATCGGCATAACATCCACGTAGCCTCCTTGATGATTACGAACCACACCAGCATGTAGAGCTGCTTTGCAGATGCTTGATATCTATGGTAGAAAGAAGCAAGATTTTGATTATTAATAGTATACAGAATTTATAGAGCACCAACAGTTCTCACATCACTTTACAAAATATGGGGAGACAGTACAGTTCCATACTAGAGGACTAGAGAGCTTACAGTCTACTAGGAGGGGATTAACTGGACATGTGTTTTGTCCTGAGTTAATACAAGGTTAAAGTACAAAAAAATAAAGAAGAAACAGAGCCAGATGAATTGTCCTAAGTGCAGGAGTCTGCAAGTAGGAAAACACATTAATTAACAGCTATGATTCATGGTATGCTTGTAAAGGTGGCAATACACTGTACAACCATCGCAAGACCTTAGTCTTGCGATGGTTGTAAAGTGATTAAAAAAACGTACGATCTGCCCATCTTGGACAGGCACCCGAGCACCGTTCAAACCAGCCGAAAATCGTATGATTTTCGGCTGGTTTTCTAGCGTGCTCCTTAGACAAAAGACATGCAACCGTACAGTAGAAACGGTCGCACGTCTTCGTTCACACTGCTCGATTCTCGTACGATCGCGGGAAGACTGAAGCTGTTTTGGTCATGAAGTCAACTTGTCATTTATGTTTTTTATATTGTTAATGCATCTCATTCTGTTTTTTGTAGATCCAAAACAAACTCTCACCCTGTGCTGAGTTGACTTTAGCTGTCTTCTGAATTACCTAACTAAAATGTTAGTCTGTTCAGTCACTTCAAGATGAACTATAGGGTGACAGGTCCAAATGTAGCAGTTTTCTTTTTCTGTGACAGAGATGTATTCTACTCACTGCCTGAACCTTTAACACATATTACTGGTATGACTGAACTATAATGCTTCTAGAGATATTTTACTTTTGCTTGGTTGTCATCTGTTGATTTTTTTACTACAGACAGACAAGAAAGTGTATATTTTTTGAGCTTTCCTGAATGCTCTGATAACATAGAAGAAACATGGGCCCCTTTCTAAAGGGAAGGATTCGAAATGCTCATATCCCTGTCTTTCACAGGATCAAGATCTTTAATCATGCACTTTTTAAGACAATCCTCCTGCCAGGTCACACATTACACACAGCTCTCCAAAAGTTTTCAAAGACACTTTAATTAACAGCTCTGGTATGTGTTGTATGGGGTAGGGTAGAGCTCACCTCTCTCTGGTCCACTAACTAACCCAAGGATTTTTTCCTGGAAAGTCCCACCCAGTGCAGGCATAAACTATCAAGTCCAGGTGCTTGACCACAATTAATTTAAACCCAGTGCGGCATTCATTTAGAAAAGCACAATAAACATAGAACAAAATATAATGCAACAAACAAAATAACACGTTTTATTACATTAATTAAACCCTTTACATTAAGATGTAAAATGTGTGAACGGGCCCATATGTGTGAAAGCAGCCAATAACCAAGTGCCAAGACTGTCCTTCCTTCTGGAGGGTGGCTACTTTAGTTCTCCATGGTCCCTGTGTGTGTTGTAAAGTAGCCACCACTACAAGCTCACTCCTGGGATGGACTATAACTTAAATACAAATTAGTTAACTAAATGTGAGATTGTAGTCCATCACGGGAGCGAGCTTAAAGTGGTGCCTACTTTTTAACACACACAGGGACCATGGGGAACAAAAGTAGCCACCCTCCAGAAGGAAGGACAGTGTCACCACCAATTCAGAGATGATTTGAGGATTTATAGCCGAGTGATACACAAATAAGCTACATTTCCGTTAATAAATAAGGTTCTTGAATGCATTTTTAAGATTTAACTTCTGAGTTTTGTGTCACTCTAAAATTTCCTATTCTTTTTGTAGGAATGTTTAATAGTGGGAATCATATATGAAATATCAGAAATATATCTTTGAAAATCATAGCAGTTACTCAGCTTAGATAATGAAAATAAAGGACCTTGCAAAGAGCAGTTCTTATTTCATGCACTTTAATAGACCAGTCTCAATAGAATGTAATACATTCCCTTACCTTTTAGAAGGAATTAGAACAATATAACAACATTACTGTTAAAGTACACATATCACACAACATAAAAATGAACACACTTATTTAATAAATCAACTAAAAAAAAAATTAACCAAGTTTAACCAAAAACTTAACCCCTTCACGACCTATGACGGGATAATCCCGTCATGAAGTCTGAAGGGGTTACACAGTCTGTTTTGTTTTGTGGACCGGCTTTACAGTAGAAGCAATTCTGGCACCTCGGGCGCCGCCAGATCGCTTCTACGATCCGGTAACATCTGGTAGCATCCGTTCGCCGATCCCCTCCCTGTACTATGAGACCGTGAGCGATGTGTTTTGCATCACTTCCGGTCCCATAGCTGTCATTGCCGGGCTCCTGAAGCCCAGCTATAAGCTATTGAAGTGCAATCTGCACTTTAATTGCTTATTTAGAGTGTAAAGGTGACACCCCCAGCATCATCTTAAATAGTACCTGTCACAACCAATCTGCTATCACATGGGGGGCATATAAGCCCCCCTATGTGATAGCAATTAAAGTAAAGTAAAAAAAAAGTTTTAAAAATAAGAATAAATAATTAAAAAGGAAAAATTAAAATATTTTGTTTTAAGTTCACCGCCCCTGCGAGCATGCACGTCATCATGTAAACATGTGTCGAGTGCGTCTACGTACGAAAACGACGATTGCGCTACACATGTTGGATATCGCTGTGCATGCTGTAGTGAGAACAATAATTCTAGGGCCAATATTTACGCTTATCTCTAAACTGATGACCTGTAGGGGCTTTTAAAGCGTCATGTATGGACTTTTTGGGGTACTGAATTCTGTCGCAGTTTCATGGACGCACACAATTTTAAACCTGTGCATGTTGGGTATCTATTTACTCGTTGTAACCTCATCTTTTATTTAAAAAAATGGTTTTAAATTGTGTTTTGGGGCACTAAATTTAACTTAAGTGCATTTTTCACTACATTTGTGGGTTGGATAATACGTTGCGCTAACCTCCTGCAACATACACATTTGAAACTGCCACCATTTTATTATATAGGGTATTGGCTTTCAGAAAATATATAATGTTTGAGGGTTTTAAGTAATTTCAGGCCTAAAATGTGGATTATAATGTGGGTGCAAAAAAATAAAAAAGGCATTGGTCCTTAAGGGGTTAACCAAAGTTAAAATGAGTGTAAACGCTAAAAATGAACTTTTCTTATTTGTTCTTTGCACGCACTGAGATTGATTTACTAAAGGCAAAAAGGCTGAACACTTTGCAAGGAAATTTTCCCTTAGCTTCGTGAATAAGGGGAAGCTTTGCTGACTTCCATCATCCAATCATGTGCAAGCCAAAATACTGTTTACACTTGTCCTGACATACTTTATTGTGTACATTCTAAAAGTGATCCAGGATATGTTATCTAACAAAAGTTTTACAGGTCTAGACTCATGTCTAAGCTCACATGTCAGTGAGGTCAGAAGTCACCAACTCTAGGTCAAGAAGGTTTAATTTTCTGCCGTCTTCTCATACACTTGCTGGGATGGCTCTGGCGAACCACCAGTTTCAGACCAGTGTTGGTATCAAATAGCCTAAGCGAGCTCTTTTATTAGGACAGTTTGTTATTACAACACAACAGGTGTCTTGGACAGTAATCTCTTATAAGGCTGTCAAAGATATTCTAAGACCACTGTACTTAAGTGTGAAAACAGCACTGTACACATTATTCAAGGAAGATATTCAGTGACTAAATCAAGCTGCAGAATAAAATCAACTTAAAGTAGACCTTAACTGGATGACAGTTTTCTAAAGTACTGTAATCATAAAGCAATACCATTCTTTTTGTTTTAGAAAATACTGTTTTCACCTTATTTCCATCCTTGTGTTTTTGCTGCATCTCACTGCATAACTCCTGCAGTCTCTCTCAGCAAGTGCCTGACCAAGACCTTCATAGCAAGAGTACCAGATATTTTAATGAAAACTGTAGACTACAGAGATTTAGAATTACTTTTGGAAATAAATGACCATGTTAAAGTTTATATGAGATTTCTGTGATTGGGTTTACATTTACTTTAAACTTTTAATTAATTGTTTTATTTTTTCTTACTGCAAAAGTGTCCTGGATGCTTCACCACACTCACATCCAAACCAAATCCTTTGTGCTAAGCATTATGATGTTACATATAATGTTGATACAAGCAGGCTATAGTTGGTACTGTATGACAGGCATTAGGTTGCCCTACCAGAAGGTAGGCAAATCCTGTGTAGGCAAACTCAACCCCCCAACTGCTTTTTCTGTGTTGCATGCCTGTTGGGCTCATTGTACCTTTCCTAGTTTAGCACTGATGTTACATGTTGTTAGAAGGAGCGTTAGGTGCTGGCAGCATTTGAACTGTATCTCCCACCCTAGAATTATCCTGCTTTAAAAAACACTCCACATCTTATCTAAAGGTGGGCAAAAGTAAGGAGAAGTAAGTGATTGGCAAGTCTGGTGCTCTGCTGCCTGGCTCTAAGCTGTCAGGGGTCCTTTGCCTGGCAGTAGTACAATTTTATTGTTGCTGGCCAATCCCCTCTCTGACCTTCAGCCCGCTAAGCCTGTAAAGTTGAAAGCAGTGTTATGCCTTCATGATTACCCCCACAATGTGCCTGTCATAAAGGGGAGGAAGGAAAAGGTGATCAGAAAGTGTCAGCATTGCTGTTCTGCCGCCTTGCTCAGTCCTGCTAGAATCATGTATTTTTCTGTATCCTGCCAGTGCTGAACAAGGCAGCGGGACAGCTATGTACCTGGCACCTCTCCCTTCTTTCAGTTTGCTGTGGCAGTCATGCTGACAGTCCTGTGCCCTTCTGCTCATCCTCACAATGTACCTGCCATACTGGCGAGGTAAGGTGAGCAAGGAGCAGCAACACTACTTTTCTGCTGCTTTGTTCAGTGCTGCAAGGATCATGTAGTTGCCTGTATCCTGACAGCACTGCAGGGAGACAGCATAGTGGTATTTGCCTAGCTTATTATTTCTACACCGTGCCTGCCATAGAGGGGCAAGAAGCTGGAATTTTACTGGTTTCACAAAACATTTTATTGAGAACATTCAAAGAATTAAAACAATTTCAACATAGCTGGCAGCACTGCTGTTCTGCTGTCTTGGTCCGCAGTATCAGGGTGTAAGGCTTACAAAAAAGTACACTGTTATAAATATGACATATGAGAGGGGAGCTCTCTACTTCCCTGTCACTGCCCGCACTAACTCAAACAGGGCACCCAAGGTGTACAGCAGGTGTACAGTAAGCCACATAAGGGACAATCCCAGCTCCTTCCACTGACTCTATCTAGTGATAATTCTTTCAGAGATCCTGTGATGAGGCCACAGTGAATAGAACTTCAAATATCTATGCAGGAGCATGGCAAAGAGAAAATGATTTAGCTTTCTTTAATGGTATCAGAAATGGAGTGTTAAATATGCTATTTTTGTCACTCAGAGGTCACATTAAAAGCTGAACTCCTCCATTCCAATCTTTTTTTTTTGTTTTAGATTGGAAAGGGTTAGAACCTCAGATGGTTCCTTATCACATTCAATGTAAGGAACATTTTGATAACTTATATAAAAAAACACTATATTACCAAAAGTATTGAGACTCCTGCCATTACATGCACATGAACTTTAATGGCATGCCAGTCTTAGTCAGTAGGGTTCAATATTGAGTTGGCCCACCCTTTGCAGCTATAACAGCCTCAACTCTTCTGGGAAGGCATCCACAAGGTTTAGGAGTGTGTCTATGGGAATGTTTGACCATTCTTCCAGAAGCACATTTGTGAGGTCAGGTAATGATGTTGGACCAGAAGGACGGGCTCGCAGCCTAATCTCTAATTCATCCCAAAGGTTTTCTATCGGGTTGAGGTCAGGACTCTGTGCAGGCCAGTCAAGTTCCTCCACCCCAAACTCACTCATCCATGTCTCTATGGACCTTGCTTTGGCACTGGTGTGCAGTCATGTTGGAACAGAAATGGGCCACCCCCAAACTGTTCTCACAAAGGTGGGAGCATGAAATTGTCCAAAATGTCTTGGTATGCTGATGCCTTAAGAGTTCCCTTCACTGGAACTAAGGGGCCGAGCCCAACCCCTGAAAAACAACCCCACATTATAATCCCCCCTCCACCAAAAATGTTACGCTTGGCATAATGCAGGCAGTACCGTTCTCCTGGCAACCACCAAACCCTGACACGTCCATCGGATTGCCAGACAGAGAAGCGTGATTCGTCACTCCAGAGAACACGGCTCCACTTCTCTATAGTCCAGTGGTGCCGTGCTTTATACAACTGCATCCGACGCTTTGCATTGCACTTAGTGATGTAAGGCTTGGATGCATCTGCTCGGCCATGGAAACCCATTCCATGAAGCTCTCTACACACTGTTTTTGTGCCAATCTGACGGCCACACGGAGTTTGGAGGTCTGTAACTATTGACTCTGCAGGCAGTTGACGACATCTGCGCACTGTGCACTTCAGCATGTGCTGACCCTGCTCTGTCATTTTACATTGGCCTACCACTTCGTGGCTGAGTTGCTGTTGTTCCCAGTTGCTTCCACTTTGTTATAATACCACTAACAGTTGACCGTGGAATACTTAGTAGCAAGGAAATTTCACGGAACACCTGAATCCAATGATTTGGAAGGGTGTCCCAATACTTTTGACAATATAGTGTATATTAAAGCTTTAAAAGAAAGTGGATCTTTCCTCAGACCCCATACCACCCCCTCCCCACAAGTCAATGTTGGATATACTTTATATAAATCAACTTGATTACAATTAGCAGGGATAAACAGTGTACATGTACATTTTTTGAATACTTGTTTTCCTTTTTTTCATCCTTAGTGCATTTTATCTTTTGATCGTTTGCTGTTTCTTTGCAACTATTTCCACATGCATGGACTCCAGTGATGGCTGCATGACATTTCTCAGAGCAGGTTTCCAGATGGTGACAACAATGGATCATGCCTGTCTAATGTGTGTTGAAATGGCCACCTGTAGTGTCAATTGGAAGCCTGTGTCCAGTGGAGGAATACAGTTGGGAGAGAGTGACAGAGAATTGTCACCCTATTAAAAGTCCCTGAACAAGGATATATTCAGAACAGGATTACTAACTGTTATTTTAGTGAAAGCTGCCAATTTAACATCATAAAAAATGACTTTTGAAACTACAGGAACATGTTAAAGCATACATGAAATTGTAGTGGTTGGGTTTACATATACTTTAAATGTTCTATAATATTTATATGCCCATACTTATTTTATAAAAAGCATATACTAAAAAAAGTACTTACATCAGAATAAATCCGGGTTCCAAACACTCGAGCATAGTGCGGACTTGCTTGAGCACAATTACGTGGACAGTACACTCTAGGACAATAACAAGATGTAGAATGGAAAGTCATTAAATGAACAGACATATCTAACTTTATCTTATGCAACCAGTATTATCATTGTAGATACAATCACGTGTCATTAACCTATAAACCGAGTGCTGCATAACCTCGAACTATAAAATTAGGGAGCTATTATAACTATACACAATGCTGCACTTTTTTTCCTCACCCCTGGTAACAGTACACAGAATAAGAGCTAATACATGAGGCTACACTTGTCAGTCAGTGACATGGACATGTCTGTGTAACTATTTATATTGGTCAATAACCTTTCAAGGGTCTCATAATTACTGCTGGAATGTTCATCATATTAAATTACCTACTGCATTGCAAAACACGAAAAAGGACAGATACTGTAAAGTCGTTGGTTTTCCAATAGTAATGGGAAACAGAAGCCAAAATCAAAATATGTCATATTCAGCAATGATTTCTGTATGTAAACAAATTATCTCTTAGTTTTAAGATGTGAACATTAAAGCCCAACTCCAGCCAAAACCTTTTCTAGTGACAGTAGAAGTGGCTCAAGCAGTACTCTTATTTTTCAAAGTTTGAAAAGGAAATCTAAGTCCAGCACTAGCTTTGCACTTGACCGATTCTACAGGCTGAGTTAGCATAGCATAGTGGCTTGTTTTGCAGCTCATCTGCTAGAACCCTGATGATTCATTCCACTTCAGTAAACAAATGATTCTTTTAGTACAGAGGAAAAGTAACCGTGCTAATAATGTAACAAAGAGACTAGAGCTCTACCTGCTGGCTGGATAGAAGATAGCATTACATTCATCATGTGTTTTACATGCATGTTCTATGTGATTTTTTATCCTAACCACAAACTACAAAGAATGTATACAATATACAAAATCAGTATAGATTCAATTTAGGAAAAGTGGTAGATTTAGGGGCAGTAAGAGCAGCGTTAGGTCACCAAAATTACATGGAACAGGATATATTTTTTATTTAAACTATGTGAAAGTAGAATACTGAAATGGCAAATGTGTGTTGAGCTCCTTTTCCCTGTGCACAGCCACATGTCAGTTTTCTTGGGAAACGTTTAGAACATGAACCACTGATGTAATGCATATTCTTCTACAGCAAATCCGCAGTGCCAGCACCAGGGCTGCAGTGCATATCAGATTACTTAATTTAAAACTTAATTCACTGCTGAACTGGAAGGAAGCATACATAAAATAGCCACAGGCATAATAACCTACGCGTAGGAGGGGATTTCAGTGGACCTATAATCATAACAAATAACACAGTTTCAGATTGCAGCTATAAGAAAATTTGGAGCAAGTCCATGCTGCCACAAAGACATTCCATGGAATATTTACACATTTTCTGTTAGGAAGATAAAATTAAAACCTCATTCTGACACACATACAGGTGAAACTCGAATAATTAGAATATCGTGCAAAAGTAAGTGCAGTAAGTGCTGCAAAAGGGGCCCAAACCAAGTACTGAGTACATATGCATGCTTGTACTTTTCAGAGGTCCGATATTGTTCTATGTACAATCCTTGTTTTATTGATTGCATGTAATATTCTACTTTTTTGAGGTTGTGGATTTGGGGTTCTTGGGGTTTTCATGAGCTGTAAGCCATAATCATCACAATTATGACAAATCACGGCTTGAATTATCTTGCTTTGCATGTAATGAGTCTATCTCATATATTAGTTTCACCTTTTAAGTTGCATTAGTGAAATAAATGAACTTTGCACGATATTCTAATTATTCGAGTTTCACCTGTATTAAACATTCAATATGGCTTTAATAGAACAAGAAGGCTGAAAGATTAATATTTTCATGAGGGGTTTCGAAAGGGGGATTTAAATTATTTTCACTCAATAATAATTTACTTCCTACGCAGATGTATCAATACAGATGATTGCCTTAAGTCCATTTTCTATTTTCTCAGGAAGTGGGAAGGCTCTTTACTTTGGGAGCTGTGTCCACAAACAGAGGTCACTTACCCCATAATGTTGAGGAAGAGCTTTTTCTGGGTAGAATGAGTATCATCAAGGCAGATGTAAGGCTTGGCTGAGGACTCAACGGAAGCTCATTTAAAATCCATTAATTTTAATGTGTTTTCAAAGCCATAGATTTATTCACCACCTGCAGTTTTACCTCTTCAGATGTCAACAAGGGTCTATGTAGGTTCAAAATAATTTGGGGGCACATATTTTGACCATGCCCACTCCCCCTTCCCTATAATTCTGACACTACAGCATATACTATGTTTCTTAGCTGTGATCCATTAAAGAAAATATTCACATTAATAAATTACAGCCTGCAATGTTCAATACTTACCTTCTCCCTTGTTCCAACTAAATGCGCAGCCCTTTCTTTTGGAAATGTTCCCACTGGCTCTTCCTATTAGTGCACATGCAAACCACCGCACTATTCATTCATATGGGTGAGCTGTATTCTGCTGGAGGGCTCAAATACAGCAGGAACAGGAATGAATCTGGCCATGGTGAATGTGTGAACTAAGAAGTATAGCCGGTGGGGACGTTTTTGGAAGAAAGGCTGTGCAGATCAGCCAGGCAGGGCCGCACAGTGCAGATCGCTGGAATGGGTAGCAAGGTAAGTATTTAACATTGTGTGCTGTACTCAGTGGGTGGGGGATATTCTTAAAGAACAAATGAACTGGTTCTTTGAAAACGAAAAGGGACAGTGTCTGTGTAAAGCTCATCCTCCAACCAATTTATAGCTGCTTCATCAGTGTTCATGCCCAGCTCAGTCTTTGGCCACAACTGCCAAATGCCTGGTGCTTCCTGGTATAGGAAAGCATGACCTCGGGCCTAGCCACCAATTTCTAGCCCTGAGCACTGTCATATGACAGAGGGGTGGACATCAGTGCTGCCTCTGAACTCTGGCAAAAGCCAACCATGGGTATTCCAGTGGTAGATTCAACAAGAGAAGTAGCAGGGGAACAGTGTTTAACAGGGGAAGTCTCATAACTCATATATGTCTGCAAGTTTAAAGATGATAATGATATCAGAACCTGCAACAGAACTGCAAGCACTGGGTATGTCTTCTGGAATTCATAGCATATCTGGTGCTGTTTGTTTTACAATCTCCTATAGTCTCCTCTGGTCATGGGGTCTCTGGGATGTTCCTGAAGTTGTTTTAAGGTACATGTATGCATTTCATTTATTTAGATACACTATAGTCATTTTTGTTTTCAGATAGCACAGGAACAATATCAATATCATTGAAATAAGAACAATATCAACATCACTGGTCCATTGGCAGAGTGTCCTGGTGTAGAACAGCTCTAAACATGTGCTTGTTTGAATTCTGGGCTGATGGGCAGATAATGTGTATGCTTCATATATGATTGGAATCCATGATGTATAACCAGCTGGAATATGTGCATCTGAAATGCAGACCTTACTCCTCTGAGGCCTTGTACATAAACATAAGAGCTGTGTATACAACCACGTTTTTGCAAAACCTTTAGTAAGCTTAGATTTGACTGTCACATTAAACAAGTGTTAGAAGGCTTTCTGTCAGCTTTGGCATTCCTTGAATCTTGCTGAAAGTCTGCTGAAGTCTTCTAGCAGATTGTTAAAAGGTGATGATAAACACACATATGTGTGTTTCACATGCCCAACTAAAAGCAAATGCTCTGTAAAAGCGTTCTGTTCACACTGGTCTTTTACACACTGAAGCCCTACAGGAAGTAGAGCCTGCATTTGAGGCCCCCAAAAAATCTAACTGGTTGTACATCTCTGCCTATCAGTCTAGGAATCAATCAAGCACATGATGAGAGCAGTACAACACTAGGATCTGCTTAAAAAAGGACCCTTTCCCATCACTGTCTGATAAAAAAAAATACAGGTACAGGTGGCAGCATGTACATTGAAACATCTTCAGGAATGTCCCAGAAAGCTGCACATTACAGTGATGGGGCAATAAAGAAGTCCAGGGGGCAGTGCACAATTTTACAAGAATCCATAATTTGCATATGGTGGTTTTAGGGCTCCCCAGGCACCTACAATTTCCTTATATTATTCTTTTATCCAGGTTACCAAATTTTAGGTAGTGGCAGGTGTACCTTAAAGATGAATTAGGTAATTTTGCCTCTGTAAATTAAAATTTTCACCGCAATTTTTACAAAGTAAAACAATTTTTAGGTACCCCTCCAGCTGTCACAGAAAAACATGTCATATTATAGAAGAATCTATTCATTAACAGCTGCAAGTTCATGTGTCGTAAGGTTTATGTCCCATCCTTCCTTCAATCAGCACTGATCATTTTCCTTTTGGAATGACTTCTGACGTCATTCAGTAATTATATTTCAAAATTAGCACTGACACCCCTCCCATAAGTCTTCCACAAATTTACTGGGAGTGACAGGAAGACATCATTTTCTCCTCTACACCTAAAGGTTAGAGGCAGGGTAATGCTAATTGTCTATTCTAGGAATTTCAGGCATAGAAATGGACCAGATCATCATATCTTAAAATGACAGCTAAAGAATAATGTAAAACATTCGGAATATTCATTGCAAATCAGCAAATATTACCTTTTATTTCTGCATTTGGACATGCAAAGGCAGGCACATTCACTGTTTTCTTTTTGAGATGGGCAGGGGGTGATTAATCATAGATAATAGTACACATGCAACATTTAGAAGTTCAATAAATCTACACTTACATAAGTGCTTTTAATTGTGTTAAAATAGTAAGACAACAGTATAAATCGTGAAACATGGAACCATATGACTGTATGCTGGAAAAGAGTAATTGTAATTGCCTGAAAATTGTCAGGTGTTTGGCAAAATAAGATTTTCAACCATAAACCATAAAGTGGTGAAACCCTTGCTCGGTATCAGCAACAGCACTCTCTTTTCTCTGGCTGCAAGCTACCATCCCGGTGTTAAGTTACTGACTCGAGTAAAGGTGCCCATACACTGCATGATTCTCGTACGAGAATCGCGGGAAATCCCGCGATCGTACGAGAATCGTGCAGTGTATGGAAGACGTGCAACCGTTTCTACTGTATGGTCGCACGTCTTCCGTCGAACCAGCAGGCTAGAAAACCCGCCGGGAATCGTACGATTCTCGGCGAGTTAGTGGCCTGCTGGTTCGACAACTGCCGAACGGGCCGGTGTGCGCACGCGCACACAGCCCGTTTGCAGTCATCGTACGCCCGCCCCTCATTGCAGTCATCGTAAGCCCGCCCCTCAGATGGGCAGATCGTACGTTTTTTTAATCACTTTATGACCATCGCAAGACTAAGGTCTTGCGATGGTTGTACAGTGTATGGCCACCTTAAGGCAAAGTAATGCTCACTGTCTGAAGCCTCAGAAGGGATAATTACTGTGCAGGCTACTTTACACTTGTGCTATGAGCTCCCTGGGTCTTCCATACAAACTGCCCTGCCTAACTGATAAAGCCAAAACCACTTTGGGGTTCTTTTAATGGCACAGCCCTCCTCTCCAACAACAATTTAGGCAGCCACCACTTATTCTACTAACACTAAGACAAAAAGGCAAAATAACGTGTGTCAGCACAGCCAGCAAAAGCTGCTATAATTTGATATGCTGGTTAGCAATGTAGCAGGGTGCAGTAACATGATGGCAGTCCTGAGCATCCTAAAAACTCATGACTAAAGGATGTACACTTTTGAAATCTGGTAGAACTAAAAATGGCTAGACTGTCCAAATAAAAAGTTGACATGTGGTTACTCCAGTTTACTCAGGTCAACCAAAAATTCAGCAGTTGGCGTAAAGAAATCTAAGTGATCTTAATGCTAGTTTTGCTGAAAACTGTTTAATCAGGGGTAACTTCTGCTGGGCCCAAAGATATGAGCATCTGTAGACTGGGCCGTAACCTTCAAGGTACTCTAAGACATGGCCCATAAAAGCCCCATATGAAGAAAATAATAAATCAAAGTCCCAAAAACAAAGTCCCAGAGCCTACATGAACTAGATTTAATGTTGTAAATACATTCCAGATGCAGTAAAACAGTAAGGGAGTCTATTTAAAAACAATTTGCAGAACCATTCGCTCTGACCTGAACTCTGTGAACATTCGTTCTGTGTGAATAGAGGAAAAAAGGAATGTTCTTTGTATATTTTCTTTTGAGGTTGAATGTAATTTAATGTTATACTGCATTACAGCCACTAGATGGTGCTGAGGAGCATAGGAAATAAGTACTTCTCAGTTCTATCTAGTGGCCATATTCCGGTATTACACAACGTTCAACCTGAAAAGAAGATATATGAAGAATGTTAGTTTTTGCTTCTATTCACACAGAACAAATGTTCATAGAAATTTGCTGGAGGAATTGCTCTGCAAATTGTTTATAAATAGGCCCTTATGTGATCATTTATTATAGTTATTTATATAGCTTCGACAATTTATGCAGCGCTTTACATTCACATCAAAAAGTCATAAATCCTGTAGCACTCCTTACCGGAAATCCCCCAAAAAGTAAAATGACAGCGGATGGAGCCACACACAAAACAGCTTAAAATGTAGATGTCACCAGCACTGACTTATGAGCTTCTGTCGTGCTGGTGTCATCTAAATTTTTTACATTCACATCAGTCACTGCCCAGGAGGAGCTTACAATCTAAGTTTACTAATCTAATTCAGACAAGAGCCAGTTATCCTACCAGCATTTCTTTAGAGTGTGGGAGAAAACCGGAGTACCCAGAGGAAACCCATGCAAACACAGGGAGAACATGCAAACTCCTTGCAGATAGTGATCTGGTTGGTATATGGACCGGGGACACCCAGTGCTGCAAGGCAGAAGCACTAACCACTACACCACTGTGCTGCCCACCTTACCACTGGTTTAGGTTATAGAGAAACCAGAACCATAGGAGGAAAGCCTGTCTCCCACCAGCAAACTTGAGAGAAGGATCGCTGCTCTCTGTGTTGAAGCAGTGGTCTCTCTATGTACACCTTGCATAGTAGGAGCTAGAGTTATGCAATCATCAGGGAACATTAGCTTTGCTTATTAGAGAGTTCTAGTTCTGACTCATCCAGGGACAATCATCTGTCCCAAACCAAAGGTAATCATATCATGTACAATAACATGCGGACTACCATTGACAGATATGGTCGCTGTCACCATGTCGTTAACATATAAACCGTTCCATAGGTTCTTGCTGCAGGAATTGCCAGCCACAGTATGAAGCCCAGTGTGACTAAGGCAGTGTACAACATTAAAAATAAGAGTTCCATTGGGTTTTAAGGGAAAGAGTATAAGGCAAAGTTTGCTATTAGTATATTTATACAAACCAATAAAATAATTTAAAAAAACTCACCTTGGACAATGTGATGCTGGAGCCTGAAAAGGGCACATTTGTTCTACGGTTGTTTCACACGTCACAGCCTGAACTAGAAAACACATCATTTATGTAACTATGTAGCTTACACATATTACAAAGGTTATAAAACAATACATTTAACCAATATAAAATACTCACAGGCTACTTTGGAGATTGTGAATGAGTTTGCAGACTGATATTTGCTGTTGAATAAATAAAATAATGATTTTAATTGTTAATATTATTAAATTGTAACAAACATGTTGTCACATGTCTTGTGTTAATGCATCTTATTATTATATATTTGTTTTATTGAATGACAGCACTGTTTGAATGACATTGCTTACCCGATTGACTGGATCCCATTTCTATAGGATTTGATGAAATAATTTTTTCTTCCTTGTCTTGTGACATCCACCCATCCTCCATCATTGTCTATTACACCAGCATGTATGGCTGCTCTGCAAATGCTTGATTGCTGCAATAAGAAAATTCTCACTAAATTTATTAACATTACTAATTTACATGTACCCAAACGATTATTATTAAAATGGCCCTTTCAAAAACTTTACAAGCCTGCATGAATACATTCCTGACATATTATAATATACAGCAACAGTATGATTTTTCCGAAAATGTCCACCTTTTATTATTAAAGAACAGTCTTTGAGCTCCAGTGAAGTGACATTGCTTAGGCTCAGATGAAATCATCAGTCTATAAGCAATAGGAAGCATTTCCTCAGTCTCCTCTCTCCCTCTAATCAGACAGTAACAAGAGAGGCTACAGTATGGGGCTGATCACAGTCTCAAACAATTAATCCCCACACAGCTACCTCCTCATGTATCACTTCCCCCTCCCTTTTAGATTGTAAGCCGTCATGGGCAGGGCCCGCGTTAACATCTTGTCTTGATTTGTATTGTGATTGTAATGTCTTCCTTATATTGTAAAGCGCTGTGCAAACTGTTGGCGCTATATAAATCCTGTATAATAATAATCTTTGACGGACATCTGTGAACTGCACAGACACCATGGTATAGCATCTCTGAGCCAACATCAAAGTCCAGGATGTAGATGCTGAACCTTGATAATGACTGAACAAAGATGGCTCCTTCTGGAGAGAAAAGCAGATGAAGGAATTGTGAGAGGAAATACCTGGAGGTCTTACATTTACGCAACACTTTACATGTATACATATAAAGTACTGTATCTGATGATGGGTACACTTAAATATAAAACAATGCAAATTGTTTACTATTCAGTTAAAAACAACTCTATAAAGTGATGGGTTTGCCTTTATACACAGGCAAAATTGTACAGCTCATTTATAAAATGTCAGATTTACAAATGATTTAGCCAGTTAAAGGAGAACTATTGGGTTAAGGCTTTTCCCCATAGTTCTTCTTAGGGTAACGGGAGGACACAAACTAGCGTCCTCCCGTCACCCTAGGCTCAGTATACCGCGAGCTGTAGCTCGCGGTATACTGAGACGCCGCACTATATGTACTATATGTATGTACTATGACGCAGTATATGTATGTACTATGACGCCGCAGCTGAAGCGGATCCCGACAATTATGTCTTGATCCGCCCAGCTGCGAAACAATTGATAGGTAATACAAAGGCTTACAGTTGCCACTGGAACAGAAAGTGAGAGGACATTTTCCAAAGGGGACATCTGTGGCAGTCACAACTAATATTATCCCTTACTTCCTTTGTGTTTCCAGGAGAGGAAGTGAAAGGAAATTGCCGCAACAGAACACAAACAAAAAAAGAACACTGACTGCGGTTTTAACTAGGGCTGCAACAACGAATCGATTAAATCGATTATAATCCATAATGAGAACAGTTGCCAAAAAGTAGAAGATATTCTTACCATCTCATAATGAACACTTCCTATTACTTTGGCTGTGTTCTCCAAACAGCCAGCTGAACATTCATATCTGTGAATTCAAACAGAACACATGTAAATGAACATTACTCCTCTGGTCCTGTAAGATAACACTGTTCAGAAGTTCATTTGTACAATATACAGTGTTGATATTTTGAATTAGCAAACAAATGACATATACACTACTTTATAGCATAGCTAGAGCCGCATTAATTAATTCTGGATTTAGTAGGGGAGGATTAAAACTTTATTTGTTTTTGTCATCTGTCACATTAGGGAGTTTTTCCTTCCTTGTCCTGTAGACTCAACAGAAAGTGAGAGGATATCTTTCCATTGTAAGGAAACTTTCCTCTCAGAGCGATGTTACTGGAACAAGTATCCCTATTGAGAGATTCCCTCTCTATTTCTGTTCTGGTGGCAATTCGAAATTCTGGATTTACCCTCGCCTTTATTCCCAGTAACACTGCTGATCAGAAGAATTAAAGAATCTCCCTAACACACACAGCAATAAAAACCTGACAGTGGTTCTAACCTCTCACCACTCTATCCAAATAAAAAAAAGTTGTACTTATACTTTAACTTTTCATAACCCCCCTGCAAACCAGACTCAGGCTTATTAAGCCTCAGTTAGCAGGGCAGTGGTCATTCATATTCCAGTCACTGTACTAAAGGAGGAAAAGTTGCACAAGGAACAAAAGGAACTGCAGGCTATAAACAGTGGTGTCACTCTCTGGCCATGTAGTGCGGCAGGCGAGTGTAAACCAAAATTGCTGCTTAAAGCCCATTGCCAGGCAAACAAAAAAGTGCCCTTGCAGTGCTTGGAGCAATGGTCTTGCATGTTTTCATTCTGCAGAAATAATGCAGAATAACTTCATGGAAATTATTTTTTTTAACCAAAACATGGTATTATGGGGGATTCCCACATTCTGAATGGTTAATGCATTGACGTTAGACATGGTAACAGGCCGTGTTACAGTGTTTCATTTTTGTACATCTATTAATTAACCACTCAGAATTAGAAAATTCAAGTATGAAAAAAACCTAAACAGGTCTTGTTATGAAGGGGAAAAAAGATGCAGTGTAGGAAGGCACACACATTGGATGCCTCATGGCCCGGGCTTTTAATTGCATAGGTGCCTGTTATGGTAGCCTGGGGTGGCTAGCAATACTACTCTTTAATACACCCAGCCCTTTATCTCCAATATTTATCTCCAATAAGTATCTCTAATATATTCAGCCTAAATTCCTAAAATAAATAGTCTGTGCCTGAACTGTACATTTTAGGTTTAATGCTGTTTCATTAATGGTACACAAAATCAGCAACAACAGTAAACCTTATCATCAATGTAGAAAAAAAACATTTGTTGGCAGAATATATTTGCAAAGATGGATTTTATCTGACAAATAGATTGCTAGTAGCCAATCACCTGTTGCATGTTGTCCCTTTACACTGGTCCCTCAGCCGTACTTCACAAGACACGATCTGAGCTGTAAATTCCAAGCAAAGTATTTTACTCACACGTACCAAAATAAGGGACATTTAAATTGGTGTTCCCTTTGTGGAGATTTATCCTCACTGCCTGAGAAAGTGACTATACACAGTATATGAGGGGAATAGCCCTAACAAGGATAAAACCAGCAATAAAGAAACTCACAGATGTTCTTACCTCTTCACATGCTACAAATAATAGGATGTTTGTACTCACCATAAAATCCCTTTCTTTGTGTTCATTGAAGGACACAGCTGAATTATTAAAGGAGAACTATGAGGTGAGTGATTTTCACTCATCCTCATAGTTAGAGCCGACGTGTGACAATGAAACTGTCACACGTCGGCTCTATTGATCGGGAAGTGAGCTCACTTTCCAATCATCTCCCTGCAGAGAGCGGTGACTATCAGTCAACGCTCCCAAGTTTTGGGATTTGTGTATATGATATTGTATTACTACTGTCTGGTGAATGTAAAGCAGCCGCACACTTTAGGGCTGTCTCTATCTAATTAATAGTCCATACAGAGTTATGTGAATTAGTGACAGGGAGTGAAGTGTGTCCCTCTATTCAATTCAATCATCTGTGTGTCCCCAAAATAGACCGGAACAATAGGGGATCTCTTTACAGCACAGACATAAAGAACTGTAGAACAATTTTAGTCAGTAGGCTCTAAAACCCCACCTGTTGGTTGCATAACTTTTGTCCTGAACATAATAAAGAATTAAACACTATACACATACAACAAACAGAAACATTTGTTTCTTACACATTTGCTCTGTGCTGACTACTTCATTGCTATCATAAGCATCAGGCCTGGTTGAAGACGTTGGGGAGTGAGTTCTCGCTCTGCTCTGTGAGGTGGTATCAAGAGCTTTTGATCGCTGCCTCTCAATTTCATTTGTCTCTTCTTCCGGTTCAGGTATAGGATAATGAAATTCTGAACCTTCTGTGAATAAATGTAATAGAAATTTCACATTATCAAAAACGAAATGCATTCCCTTTAAAATGTATTTTCAGAATTAGCCCTGGATGCTCCCTGTCTTGCATGATGGTAACGGTCCCAGAAGTAGATTCTATACGCTGAAGTGACCTTGTTTGATCTCCAGGAACAAGCCTTCCCGAGACCAGTAATAAGCATCTTCCCTATACGGCTGCCAACTGTGTAAATCTCAACCTAATTACTAGTTGAGGTTTAAAAAAGAAGACTTTGGTTCACTGGAGACCACCAAACTATTTCTCCTGGGGACATCAAGATGGCCATTAATCCTTGTGTTAGGAGGCATGACTCCAGTGCTGAAATGTCTTACAAAATCTGGATTATTCACTATGAATGGACAGATATATCAAATACATGGTCCTTTCACAGCAATAGGTAAATATTATTATCCACAGCAGAGTGCCAAGCTATTTAGAAAAACAATACCCTACAGGTTATTTTTAAGGTCTGGCTATTGGATAAAATTATCCAAACAGTGTACATATTCATTTTCAATATGACCCTGCACAAATTTGGCTAATATGGGCCAATGTTTTCACGAGTACACAGAAATCTCAAATTAACTCCCTTCTCATGTAGCCTTTTTTTGCCAAGTTATAATTTTGTATATAACTATACATGTCAGATGCATAACCAGGATGGCCTTGAAGGTCTCCGGTGTACAGAAAAAAAAATCTCTGCAGTTATAAATGGAGATGTTTACAGAGTCCTAAAATGTACCCTATTAATTTTGATCTCTTTAAGTGCATCTTAATCTAAAGCTTTTTCTTTACACATTCAGTTTACTAATTTGTATTGAAATTATAGTCTATCACAGTCTACTTTACAACACACACAAGGACATGGGGAACAAAAGTAGCCACCCTCCAGGAGGAAGGACAGTGTCAGCACCAAATTAGAGATGATTTGAGGATCTACAGCCAAGTGATACACAAATAAACTACATTTTTGTTAACAGGGTACTTAAATACATTTTTAAGATTTAACTCCTCAGTTTAGTGTCACATTAAGGCAGGGTTCACACCTAGGTGACAGCGTTTTTCTGCGTTTCTAAGTGCATTTTTGATGCACATAAATCAAGTTGCGCGTTTTTGTGAGCAGATTCTAGCTCATTGATGTTGATGGGCAGACATGTGCAAAAACACAGCAAACGCGCATTTATGAATCTATGGGGCCAAAACGAGCTGTAATGTGCCAAAAAAAAGCTCATGTACTTTTTCTAGGGATAGTCATTTTGCTTATTGTGACAAAAATGCTCAGATGGGAACAGGACCATAGAAGTCAACGGGATTTTTGGGGGGCACATTTTTTGTGCGTTTTTTTTAGGGCAGAAAAAGTGCGACAAAATGCTCAATGTGAACCAGGCCTAAGGTGCAATCACTGCTTAGCACAGTTCTTTAATCAAAAGAGTTTCATCAGAACATGCTGCAACTACTGTACATTTAATCAGCAAACTGGTGCATATATTTTTCTTTATTCTACTATGCTTTTTAAAGGGTCAGACTGCCCAAAATTCCAGGTATTGGTAGAGGCTAATTGGGTGAATAGGTTTCTGGGACTTAAAGTGTATTTCCACTTTTGCAGTCAAATTGGCATTAAACCTATTTTATATTTGTTACATGTTCCCATTCACATAGCATAAGCTAAAAAAAAATATTTTAAAAATGCTTCCTGCAGTTTAAACTGCTTTTACTTGGGTTAGTGTTTTAAAGGTTAACATTTCTGTTTGCTTATCTTTCTGTGTAATGTTAGGAGAGGCTGTGACGGAGAAGGGGTCTGAGGTGGTTTGTCCATTGTATGTTAATTAATTGAATGAGAGAAACACAATCCTCAAATTTCAATCCTAAGCCTTTTCATTAGGACAGATCACCACGAAGGTGCTAAGAAAATCCTGGAATTGGCCATCTTTTCTTGTTTAACAAAACATCTAAAAAGGCAAGAAATATTTTTTTTCATTGTTTTTCTTCATGCTCCGTGAATGGGAGCACATAACAAACATATAGAGGGGTTTTCTCAAATTTGACTGCAAAAGTAGAAATACACATTAAGTGGAGCTGCATTCCTAGCTTTGACCTTGCCGCTATGGAGTAATATTCTCACTGCTGTATAATCCAAAATGCAAAACACATGAAAAATCTAGTGGGATGCAAGACCACCATAATAGTCACAGCAGGTGGGCAGCGCTTTCAGCACCATCTCTTCTTTCATTGTTCGGAGAGATTCAAGAATCTTGTACGTGATTACCCCTGGTGGCATCTATCCAAGATTGAAATGCGACAACATATTGCCACTTTATCTATGTATAAGACATTATAATGATATCATAATTTAAACACGCAAGACAGAAGAATATTGTACACATCAAAATTGCTGCACATTACTAAAGGTTTAATAAAGCTGATCCTCTGATCCAAGACAAATTCAGGTACTTACACTGTTATTATTAAAAAAATAAATTTAATGTATAAAAGAATACCGTATATACTCGAGTATAAGCCGAGTTTTTCAGCCATTTTTTGTGCTGAAAAGTGCCCCCCTCGGCTTATACTCGAGTCAGCATCTCAGTGGTCAGGTTTCTTCTTACTTACCTCGCCGAGCGTCGCGTCACTGCTGCTCCGGTGGGCGGCGCTCCGAGCGGGGTCATCTGGCAGTCTCCGGGTCCTAATTTAGGTTAATTAAGTGAATGAGAGAATCACAATCCTCAATTTCAATCCTAAGCCTTTTCATTAGGACAGATCACCACGAAGGTGCTAAGAAAATCCTGGAATTGGAATTTAGGTGGCCGGAGACTGCCAGATGACCCTGCTCGGAGCGCCGCCCACCGAAGCAGCAGTGACGCGACGCGACGCTCGGCGAGGTAAGTAAGAAAAAAAACCCTGCAGCGGCTAGTCAGGAGCAGGGGAGCAGGGATGAGTCAGCGGCGCGCTGGTCAGGCGAGAGGAGCTCCAGGTGGGGTTGTAATTTAGCGGGCAGGCACCTCTAAGTCAGCTAAATTAGGACCCCACCTGGAGCTCCTCCCACTGGACCAGCGCGCCGCTGACTCGTCCCTGCTCTCTCCGGTGATGTGTTCGTAGTTTTGATCGATCACCGGCACACGGACACAGTGAGTGAGGGGAGATTTGGGGGGATTTATTAAGCAATTATGTATTGTCTGCACTGTATTAGCAGTATATACTCTATATAGAGTATATACTGCTAATACAGTGCAGACAATACATTTACAATTATACTAACATGAATGGATTAAATGATCTGTATGTAGCCCTGTACTATGGATCATTTAACCCATTCATGTTAGCAGAGGATCATTGTAAATGTATTGTTGCAGGCACTCTATATGTACATGTACTATATACTACATATAGAGTGCACTGAACAATAGATTTACAATTATCCTCTGCTAATATGAATGGGTTAAATGATCCGTAGTACATGATATGTAGCCCTGTACCCCCTTTTCCACTTACAGAGCTAGGTTATTGTTTTTCTTTTAAATAAATATTCATGTAATTTTATTGGTATCTATCTTCATTTTGTACATTTACCAGTAGCTGCCTCATTTCCCACCCTCGGCTTATACTCGAGTCAATACTTTTTCCCAGTTCTTTGTGGTAAAATTAGGTACATCGGCTTATATTCGGGACGGCTTATACTCGAGTATATACGGTACATAGCTGCATTTATTTCTGCATAATCTTTTATCTCTTCCTTGAGTTCCTCTACAAACATCACATATGTACCTTTGTAACAAAGATTGTCTCGGCATCCGCCTCCATAGCTGGGTGGGCAAGCAGAGCAAGAGCGGCCATGTTTATAAGGAGCATGTCCCCACCAGTTTCCCCTTTAGAAAAAAAAGGTGAAAATAATGTAAATCAATACGCACTTTTACTGCTAATTCCTTATTTTTGTTTTGTTGCAAGGGACAGATTCGGGGTACGGGGTTCTAGAATCATGCTAAATGTAACCTGCAATATAATGCTGTGCATAGAAGCCTGTAAAGTGTTGGTTTTCCACTTCTGCCAGTGTTCCTGTGGAACTCCCTTTCACTTCTGCAATTTTACTGACACATCAAAAGATTCTCCATGGATGCTTTTTTGCCAGGAGCTTTGCCTTGCTGTTTTTGTGGAGAACACTGCAAAGCCTGTCACTGCTCCCTTCTCGTGGTCACTAGGCTCACCTAGTTCAGAACCACTACAGGGGAAATCAGAATACAAAGCAGCAGGAGAAATGAACTGCAGTTCACCAGTCTCCTTTAGGCCTAATGAACGCAGAAGTGTGCTGCTTTGAGCACTTCTATGTTCAGGGCACCTAAATTCCAGTTGCAGCACTGCTTAAGTAGCAGATTGGAGACTCTGCCTGACGCACATTTATACAGAAGAGCCTATTGTGCGACACATATTGGGTATTCTCATGCACACCAGAGGAAGAAGAATGATTTTAGGGCAGTTGTTTAGTAGAGCTATGACCTTCTATTAAAAAATATATGTGCTGCAGTATTTAACTCTAAGTACATCTGAACAGTTTTCTATTGGTCCCCTTGCAAAGTCACACAAAGATCTGTTGAGTCTGCCAGTGAAGTCCACTTACTACACCTTCTTGTGATAGTGTGACAACCAGGGCCAGATTTACTCCACCTGCCGCCCCAAGGCCAGGTTCAAACAATGCTGCCCTTCTCCTGAATTCAGAGCAGAGTTACCACTCTTGTGTAGGCTGTGCCAGATTACATTACAGTGGGATGGGAAGATGTTGCAGGGGGCGTGGCAATCAGCATTGTCACTTCTGATTAACAGTCCTATAGTTTGTCAATCAGCACCTGACCACACCTAATGCTACCCACTGCTTTTTGAATTGACAGCAGTGCCTCTGTTTCTGAAACCCTTCTATTGTGAGCTGCAGTGTCTGGGAAAGGGAGTGTGTGATGCACAAACGGAATTTTTGAAGGTAGAAGCTTTTTGCTTACTTTATGAAGCTTGTATATTACGGAGTAACTTGATTTGCTGCTTGTTTTGATTGCCATACAGAGGCCTTTAGTTGTACTTTAACTGTAAAGTGATGAACTTTTTTTTATGCGTTGCCTACTTACAATTCTGGATATCGTAGTTTCTCAATACACATGATTGATATATTTGTAATTTATTGATGTGATACAGTCTTATTTTTAAAATTCAATGAAATTCATATATGTTTGTGTAAAAAAAAATTACTTTCAAAAACATTTCTGCAAAATTTCCACTTCTTGGTGATTTTTTATTGCCTTTAATTTTTTTTTTTTAACATCTACCTAAACAATTCCTAGGGAGAATATAGCATTGTCAGATAAGATCAAAATAAAACTGTGCATTCCATCTGTTACAATGCAAAACTTTTAGAAATACACTGGCATATTGGTGACATTAAGCACATTAAATAACAAAACACAATATACTTGTACTTTAAAAATGTGATTTTAGAATAGCAATTAAAAAGTGATCTTACTTACTTTGGAGAATAATTGCACACTAAATATATTGCCTTTGGCCAGATTTGCCCCCAAACGTTCATGTTGTGACAAAGGTTTATGGCACAACCAACTCTGCTACTCGTTGCCCAAACCACCTGAACAGAAAAATATAAACACATTACATGACCAACTAGATTTAAATAGATTATGTTTAGTTTAAATTCAAAATTACAATCATATGTACATGGCACAAACCAACTGTACAATAAATTACATTTGTATGTGTGGAATTGTCTCCCTTTTTGAGTACACATAAGCAGTGGAGTTAAAGGGTTTCTAAACCCTCACGTTTTTTTTTGCATATATCTACTGCTAGCAAGCAGTAGATATATGCAAAAAGTTTTTTTTTTTTAAATGCTTTAAAAGCAGTTTAAACATACCCGTCTTCGCCGCGCGCTCCCGTCCGAAAATCCAAAAATGCTCGGGCGGCCGCAAAGCATTTTGGGGCGGGCGCATGCGCAGTTTGGATTTTCGGCCAGGAGACGAGGAGAGACACAAGGTAAGTCTATGGACGCGTGCATCCGCATGCAGACACCATGGAACAGAAAGTGCCAACAAGGACAGAGGAGTCAGCGCTGGATCGGAGACCCGCAGCAGCGCTGGAGAGAAGGCTGAAAAGGACAGGAAAGAAGAGGAAGAACGGATTAAGAGACATAATTTAAGGTAAGTGCTTTAACCCTTTCGCTGCCAAGCCCTCCGGAACATTTTTCAAATCAGCTGGCCAAGCCATTTTTGAATTTTCTGCAATTAGAGCTACTCTGAAACAGCAGATGGGCATGAGAATGAGGAGAGGGTGAGTTCTGCTCATCACACCCTTAAAGTGAAGCATCCCAAACTTATTTCTGAAGATGGAAATTGCGTTTAAAAACAAAATGAAATTAGCAAGAGCCCACCTGTGTATAATGAGTGCAAACTGGTCCTGAACATCTGAATGGGCAGTATGGGTTACATTCTTGTGGATATGGAAATGTGTAATCTTTCACTTCATCATACCAAGCCTGGACATGGTAGGTTGGAGGCCTGTATCTATATAGGAAAGAACATAAGAATGTTGTAGTTCCTCATATCACATACCGTATCATTGTCCGTTATTGCTAAGAATCTCAAAACCTACCTCCCCCAGTGAGCCCCCAGGTTCTGTCCAATGGATGGAAGCAAATTTGCTGGACCATGTTCCCATAAACAAGTTAACGCCCATTCTTCAGCAGAGCGTTCTAGCTCTACGTCCCATACCTACAAACAGTATATAATGACATACCTCAGACAGGAGACAAGAAATTGTTCAGGTCACATTTATGTTATGCTTTATTTTAAGTATGAGTATCATATTCAATGATAAATGAAGCCCACCTACATCAATAAACATATAATTATTATACATAATACATCATAAATATAACTGCTTTTTTTGTACTTTTCTGCATCACTGTCCTCCATTAAAAATGTCCATTTTTCAGTAGAAAAGCTGATCTTTCTCTCTTTATGGACATACCATATCTTGATACCATGCCAAATGTAGTGACATCACCAAATCTCACTCCAAATCTCATAAGATTAGAAGTCAGAGTTAGCAGTGTCCAAGGTCTCACACATCAGTTATCCAGCTATAAGACTGTAGGCACAGGAGTGCCTAGGCACACTCACATACCAGGACATGCACGGCTACATTGCAGAAGGAATCCCAGACAAAAGGTAGATTTTGCATGATACTGCTCAAATCTTCACCATAACATAGCAAATCATCACTTTTTCAGTTCAGTGCCACTGTAACTAACCAAGCTAACCCAGGTTCACCCAACTCAGCTAGCAGCCGACGAAGACTCAAAGTTCAGGATGGATACGGATTTCCAAAGACAAGGCAAAGTACGGGGCAGACTGTAGACAAGAATTTCCAAAGACAAGGCATAGTACAGGGCAGACTGTAAACAGGGATTTCCAAGGACAAAGTGAAGCACAGGGCAGAATGTAGACAAGGATTTCCAAGGACAAAGCGAAGCACAGGGCATACTGTAGACAGCGGTTTCCAAGGACAAAGCGACTCACGGGGAAGACTATAGACAGGGATTTCCAAGGACAAAGCGAAGCACAGGGAAGATTGTAGACATGGATAGACAAGGACAAGTAAGAGGTCAGTACGCGGATAACCGACAACGCGCCGTGCGCTGCACTGGGTTTGAGTAGAGTAAGCAAGAGGAGGAACCGCATGATTGGCCGCCAGCTGACAGCACTGACTGACTGAGTGAGAAGCTGCATACGAATCAGCAGAGGAAAGCGGCTGACGCCTAAAGCTGTCAGACTTGTGGAAGAGCAAGTTAGGAAGAGAGTACATTCCTGGAGGCATACACAGCACAGCCTTACATGCCTGCAGGAGCAGGGGTAAAAGGCCTGCACATAGTCGTGGAGCTACAAGTGACAGCTCAGCTGCCACATTAAGGGAGTAACTATGTGCAATTCTAACAAAACATCTGCCTTGTAAAATTACCTCTGTAAAAAGCACATGCAAGGTGTTAAAAGTAAGTCACAAGCCATATTTTCTCAACCACAATGTATTTACTGTTGCCCCAATTTGTTTCACGGCAGCATCCTACAAAACTATTTTCTCTTGTTCTTTCACAAATATTTTCTGTTAATGCAATTTCCCGCTCAACATTTTTTTTTCCCCCTACCATCCAAAAAGAGGTTTTATATTCTGCTTTATACTTATTTTGGCCCTTGCTCGACACACTAGAGCTGCCATGTTGGCCTCAGAGAAGCTTTTCTCACCTCTTCAGCAGTTTCTTCAACTTGAAAAAGTATCTGTCCTCCGTTAATATAAGTTTAAATTATAGGTGTAAAACAAGGACACGTTTTGGTAACATAGCAACAGTATAGTTTTTAGAATAGGTTTTTCAACCATAAGTAGTTATACATTAAGCAAGGCCACAGCTGTGCAGTCATAGCCATATTCTATTTGAAGGCTATAGTATCATTCTAGGTCATTCAAATATGTGCATATGGACACTTGACTACACATTTGGAAAAAGGGCCAAAGTGCAAATAAGGGCAGGATTTTCGGTTTGTTTTCCCGAAGTGAAAGCCGCCCTTTCCTTTTGCCCACTTTTCAGCAACTTATGCTAATTATATGTTTATTTAATTATATGTTAATTATATGTTTTATTGTGGTTTCTGATCCTGCAAGGCTGCCTATATTTGCACATTTTGCACATATAAAAGTATACACTGTAGCTGCATTAGACTGCATAAACAGTTATGCTGAACAACACAGAGTGCACTATGAATGAATATATTATTCTTTTACATGTGTTTGCTTGATACAAGTTTTAACATTTTCTAAAATACCTTATTTGTCTCAAATAGCTATTTTCAGAGATGCATTTATCCACAGAAAAAATGGCCAAGCTCTCGAGCTCCTGGTTGAAAATCTTGCCTATGCTGGGTTTATTTCCACTTTCAGCTCCAGAGACAGTGTCTATTATGACAGATAAACTTCCAACAGCAAAGTTCCTCACCATTCTATCCAAAACTAATTTTAAAAAAAAATTAGAAAAAAAGTTTTGACTTCGGATGCATTTTTCAAAATCTAGATTCCAATTTATTTTGATTCAGCCAACAAGAGATTTTGAAAGAGGAATTGTAGTATCGAAAACATTGCCTCAGTGTTCTCTTATATACTCAACCCTGTTGATTTATGGTCAACTTTTTTGTGATCTTATGAGGGTCTCACTCCAGCCAACACCACTATTCAGAATAAGGATTTGGTGTCTTTTCAATCTCTTGAAATCTACTGACACCCAGGGTGGAGGCAGTGGCTGGCTGCAACTGCTTGTAGCTAATAATGCGGCAGTGTGACATAATACTGGGCCCACCCATTATAGAGTGATGCCCTGGTTTGAGAAGGGAAAACACTGTGTGGTTGTTGTATGTGTGCTTGTGTGATTGTGAGAAGGGACATTTACATTTACGCTCTTTCGGTGCAGGGACTATCCTATGGCAGCTTAGAACAGGAAGCTGGCCATATAACCTACGGGCCTAGAACAGGCCATATATCCTACAGATTTTTTATCACACCTTCCAGCCACCAGAAGACAGGCTCTATAGAGGACTTAATGATTAGCCCCTCTCCTAATAATGCCCTGTAGGGGCCACTTATATTAGCTGCTTGCACAAGCAGAATATGATGTAGATAGAATGCCAGGAGCAGGGTGTGAATCCCATGGTAATCTTGGTACTTCATCTTGTCTACATTTTTTAGACTAGGTGCATTGACAAATCTCTAATAATGAAAATCACTAATAATAAAAATATTTAGTAAAGTTTAATCTCCAAAGTAGACCTTATTTAGGGCCTGTGTCGACAAGCTTTTGTTCACATCAGAACCGCTTCTCTCCTCATAACAGTCAATGGGAATACAGAACCAGCTGAAGCAGGCCGATGCAGCTTACAAAGTTAACTGCAGGTCAAATGCTCCTGTCAATGAACAGTGAATGATCTCAGAAGCAAATTGATGTCAAACACAAGTGCATTATAGATTTTTGTGGTTATTGATTTACAAGGAACTTAGTAGTAGTTTTTATCTTCTTAAGGATATTAGTTTATGGATATTAACTTCTACTTGTGTGTATGTATACACACACACTGCTAGCTATGACCTTTTTCCTACTTATTACTTTATTAATCTACCATGAACTATATGGTCCTTTGTCCTGCCGAAACTGGTTATATGGTCAAACTGGTTGAAACTGGTTTCTAGCACAACACAAGCCCCTCAAAAAAAAAAAAAAAGATGTATATATAAGTGAAAGGCAAAGTTTGAGCTCATCCAGGGCTTAGGCAGAGTGCCTTGAAAAGATGGACTGTCGCTTCTAGGAACTTCCTTAAAAAGAAGTTCTGTACTGTACTATTAAAGTTTATTATCTGTAATATACCTACAGTATACAGCTAAGTAAATGTTTTTATTATTATACTATTTGTGAGTTGTTTGAATTATTGCACTATGCCCACAAATCTGAAAAGTTAAGTACAAGAACCTATTAACAAATAAATAAATGTGACAATTAGGGATGTCCCGATACCGATGCTAGCATCGGAATCCAGCCCGATACAGGGCATTTTGACAAGTACTTGTACTTGTCAAAATGCCCCGAAGCCTAGCGCCGAAGCTTGTGCTATGTTTTTTTTTAGGAGCTTAACCCTTTGTTACAATGAGCAGAATGTACTTGGCAGTATGCCAGTCAACACTGGCCCTTACATGTGGGTGAAAAACAAAACTGGCTGTTCAGTTCCAGTAACCATTAGACTGGTGCACCCCAACTGTCATTTTTGTTTGCTGGTTTGATGCAATGAGATCACAATAATTACTGACACTTCAAACATTCATTAATAAATGCAGTAAACTTAACTAAATACACAAATGAGCATACAAGAGGTGAACGTGTACCCTAGTATTTGGTGAATGTAAGAAGGTTTTACAATTAAACACATGAAAGGATAACCATATTGGTTTTTAAACAATTTGCCAATCCTGTAATGCATTGTTTTTCAAATCTGTGGGATATATTCCTCTGGTAGTAAAAGCTTTACTAGATGTAAAACATGGCAAAGTTTAGCACTTAAAGCGGAGCTTTGCCCATATCCCTAAAATAACAACAAAGGCACCTTTAGAAATGTTTAGTAATGACAATCTCTAAACACAGACTTCTAGATAATTGCCAGCTTTGTATTCTTTGCATACCTTATTTCTCTTTTCTTCGGCAGTCTTCTGGCAATGGCCATGTTTACTAAGGGCAGATTACTAGTTCCCTATTACTCCCTGAATTTCTGGCAGATGTGACTAGACATGTGACTAGGACATGTGAGCATGCACTAGTGGCGTAACCAGAGTTCTGGGTGCCCGGGGCAGAAATTTTCAAGGATATAGTATACATACCAGGTCCTCAATTATGTACAAACACTCAGCGATCACTGATCACTGAGTGCTTGTACCCGTTCTCCTCTCTGACACACACTGTCATAGGAGGCTGCAAGAGGAGAGCCCAGCCTCCTGTGACAGCGCTGGCTGTCTCCGCCCCCACACCGCTCTGCTGCACTGTGATAGGCGGCCGAGCGATGTGGGAGGAAAGACACCGGCCGCTCACAGCGCTCGTCCCGCAGCGCTCGGCCGGCTGTCATTGCTGCTGGGCACTGCTCTGTGTCCCAGAGGGGATGAAAGGAATCACGGCCGCGCCGACAAAACGGCAGGAAAATGTCACTTTTGGCATTTAGGAGTGCAGCAGTATATATGGCTGGTACACAACATTTTACAGTATAGCTGATAGAATCTAGAGCTAGCAAAGGTTGTGATAGTCATACAAGACTTACCAAATCTATAAAAGACAGCAGTGTACCCCTACCACTAAAGTAAAGTTGAGCAGTTAGGTTACCACTAAATCTCTAATATAGACAAAGTACCCTTACCACCTCTTGCCAAATACAGTATTTGGTTATTTAATTGCAGGTTCTCCAAATAAGGGAGAACCTTGATGCTGGAAGCAGTAAGCAGGAAAATATTAGATCTGGGCTTAAAATTCACCTGCTGACACATCATACACAGTCAGATTTATATGCTTGATGTGTCGAGCTGGCCAGCAGCTAAGCATGGCTACTTATTAACACATATGTATTGAACTGCATACTAAATTATTGTGTGTCAATATTCAGATCTCATTTTCTTTGTATACTAAAGTAATGCTCTAACAAAATATGCAGAGGAATAAATAACGAAAATTATTTCTCTTGATTGTTTCTTTAAAGGACACTTTTGGACTTGGTAAAGAAAACAGAAAATAATGAACAAAAGCTGAATAATTAATCAAGCCAAAATGTTTCAAAGAGAGGTCTGTGTGCTTTCCAAACAAATACCGTAGAGAGCTCTGCCTGAGCAAGTCATACCGGAAGTAAAGTCAGTTTCTTTAACTTGCATTTCAGCTCCCAAGCCACAAAAATATAAAATCTGCAGAGCGGATGATGAACAACAATGAAGGGGTATGTTTCTTTTTATGAATGGGAGCCTTTCTACAGACATCTGTCCAAACCTAACCAAGAGGAAGGAAACTTTCTTTTAGGATTCTGACAAATATAAAATTAGCATTTAGTACACTGTAGATGTCTTCAAAGGAGTATGAAATGCAAAACCAAAACGTCACCTCTGCAAGAAAGTTTTGTGTTGCAGCACAAAATGGGTCTCCCAACTTCTTCACTTCATTTACTGAGATCCAGAGCTGTGATTTCAGATTCTGTCACCCAGTGCCCCCTACAGATAAAACCTCAGATCTCAGCTTAAAACGTCTGCTGTGACATGGCTAAAATATCACCACTGTAAATCTCTGGTTTCCTTGACTCAACCACTTAAGAACAAGGGATGAGTAACCAACTTTGTTGTTAATGCTTATCTAATGCCTATTTTTTTTAGGAAGGGGTTCAACACGTGTGAATGTAAAAATAATCATAGGCATGCTATGCCTTCAAAGTCGAGTTCTATAGCTTGTAAACGCATTGACCACACAGCAATATGTCTACAAAATAGACTTAACATTAATGTGTGAAAATGCACTATGATTTTCTTTTGTGCACTGCTCTATATAAATCTACCGACATGCTATGAAAAAAGTCACAGGAACCACAATGCTGAGTAAAACCCCCTGAGTTTAAGTAGGAATTGAAGGCCTTTCTTGACTTTCAGACATGCATTCATTATTTCCTCTTCTGAGAGCAAAGTTCATCTAACATGAAAATATCAACCCAGCAAGATTGTATTAACCTCCCAAGTGCATGCAAGCAGAATCTGATATATTTATGCAAGGCCCCATATCTACTCATACATGTCCTCCCAGTTTTCCAAGTCCTAAAGGCACTTAAATTAAAACGGACGTGCCAAACTGAGAACGTTTAGGAGGACCTGGTGTAGTAGCTTAATATTAAGGAGGAGCAGAGGCACAACGCAACATGTCAAATATATTTTCATTGTACTGAAGTGTTTACAACAACACTGTCAACTATGATTGTTTGTTTAGATTAGGTGCCATGTACAGGGAAAACATACTCAAGATGGCCAAACGATTGACCACTACATCTACCTATATGGCTTAAAGTGAGTAGATACCCTTTTAAATTTCAGAGTTCAGGTGTTCCAGTGAAGGTAGAGTTAATGCCCCAGCATACAATACAAAGACAAATTGAATTGTATGTTTCCAACCTTGTAGCAATAGTTTGGCTAACGTCCTTTTCTGTTGCAGCATGACAGTGCCCTTGTACACAAAGCCAGATCCATAAAGACATGGTTAGATTAGGAAAAACTGGCCTGCACAGAGCCCTGACATCAACCCTGCTGAAGACATTTGGGATAAATTGGAACACCAACTGAGAGCCAGGCCTTCTCAGCCAACATTAGTACCAGACCTCACAAATAATTTTTTTGGCTGAATGTGCACAAACTTCCATAGATAAGTGCATGTATAAAGTCACTCGCACTCCAATAGAATTTCAAGTAAAAACCGGTTTATTGACTCGATTGCTATCACATCATATAGCGACGTTTCAGAACAACATCGGTTCCTTCTTTAGGCAAACAGAATGTGTGACACACATGTGTGTCACACATTCTGTTTGCCTGAAGAAGGAACTTCTGTGCAAGTGACTTTATACATATACTTATCTTGGATTGCAGAGACATCTGCAGTCACTTTGGCACCCACCCGACTCTAAGGGTATTATTTGGTCAGGAGTGTGATGGGTACACTGGATTTCAAACTTCCATAGAGACACACCACAGGGCTTTGAAACACCTTTCTAATGGAGAACTGCAGCACATGGGTGTTGGAGATGCATTGCTTTAATGTGTTGGATTCCACATGATATGACACCACAACATGCTAACATATGTAATGTGCATTAACCTGTGTTACAGTAACGCACACCCTACTGCTACGCACCACAGTGGAAAATTGTGAACCCCACTTAAATGGGATTAATGATGCAGAAAGAGAAATTATGTTACACAGTATAGGCTCAGGATCTAAACTACTGTTGCCCTTCTACTGATACTGTGATGTGGCCTATGTGTTGTGGCATTAAAGTATATCTAAAGCCTATACACTCGTTACACATTTTGGATAAAGTAAGGTATGGTATGTTTAAAACCCCTTCCTTTTTGCCACCTGGGTCCAACTGGGAAGATTTTCTTTCACGTCCTGTCCTGTAGACAGAGAGTGCCCTCTGAGGGGGGTTACCACAGAAGCAAGTGTCCCCATTGGAAACTTTTCACTTTATTCCTATTCTGTAACAACCTAGAAATTTGGAGTTGCCATCACTTTTAGTCCCGGTGACAGCGGACTCTAAGACCAATAAAGAGCGTGAATCTCCTCAGTAGGGGCACACATAGAAAATAAAAAAAGAGCACAGAAGTTGTAACCCCTCACCACTCCACACAAAAAAAAAATGGCAGTGGGGATTCCTCTATACCCACTATTTAGCGTTGTCAATCCAGTAATAGCACTTCCCAGAACTCCCCCTAGGTGAACTGAGTCCACGCCCCCCAATTATTCAATTAGAACACTAATTTAGCGTTGATGGAGAAATCCAATTATTTTCTTTCATTCAGCCTGCAGCCGGACAAGAGAAATCTAGCCATTTATGATATGTGTATTGTGATAGCTCTCTGTAAATTCCAACAGTTAAAGCCTCATTTCACATAACAATGGTCTACTGTCCATTTTGCTCACTAGTGTTTTAGTGTCAGAATGGCTCATTATACATCTGAAAATCCATTAAAGCCAGGAAGAACTGGCTCTGGTTTCACTTCAAGGACACAGGATCAGCTTTGGTGGCTGAAAGCAAGACTTGTCTAACATACTAAGCACTGTTTAAAATAAGCATTCTGTTCTTGGCTTGATTCATGTTCTCTGTGTGTGCTTTATACGTGATAAACATTATACAGCAAATTATAAAACATATAAAAAAAACAATGAAATATATGCACATTATTGTTATTGGTATAATTCAGTAATGATAATGATAACAAACAAATGTTTTAGGCAGGTGTGAAAAATGCTGTAAAGTAGGAATGCTATCAGAAATACAAGTATTAATAGTAAATATTTATCAATTAACAAAATGGAAAGCAAATGAACAGAAGAGAAATCCAAATCGAATCAATATTTGGTGTGACCACCCTTTGCCTTCATAACAGCATCAATTCTTCTATATACACTTGGACACAGTTTTTGAAGCAACTCGGCAGGCAGGTTGTTCCAAACATCTTGGAGAACTAATCGCAGATTTTCTTTGGATGTAGGCTGCCTCCAATTCCTCTGTCTCTTCATGCAATCCCAGACAGACTCCATGATGCTGAGATCAGGGCTCAGTGGGGGCCAAACCATCACTTCCAGGACTCCTTGTTCTTCTTTACACTGGAGATAGTTCTTAATGACATTTGGGGTCGTTGTCCTGCTGCAGAATAAATTGTGGTGAATCACACGCCTCCATGATGGTATGGCATGAATAATAAGTATCTGTTTGTATTTCTACGCATTGAGGACACCATTGATCCTGACCACATTTCCAAATCCATGTGCAGAATTGCAGCCCCAGACTTGCAATGAACCTGGAAAATGCTTCACTGTTGCTGCCGACATTATTGTAACGCTCTCCAGCCCTTCGGCGAACAAACTGCCCCCTGCTACAGCCAAATATTTCAAATTTTGACTCCTCAGTCCAGAGCACCTGATGCCATTTTTCTGCACTTCAGTTCCTATGTTTTCATGCATAGTTGAGACACTTAGCCTTGTTGCCATTAAGTTTTCTTGGTCAACCACTGCATCTACGATCCTCAGTGTTGCCTGTTTGTTTGTGCTTCTTCGAAAGAGCGTCAACAGCACATCTTGAAAACCCGGTCTGCTTTGAAATCTTAGCCTGGAAAACAACCTTGCTGATGCAGTATAACTACCTTGTGTCTTGTTGCTGTGCTCAGTCTTGCCATGGTGCATGGCCTGTGAGGTGAAACTGTCTTCCACAACCTCACCATAGTAGCAAAGTTTGGCTGTTCCTCAACCAGTTTTATGCCTCCTGCACAGCTGTTTGTTTCAGTTAATGACTGTTTCAACCTATACATGAAATTGCTAATCATTAGCACCTGCTTGGTTTAATTAGTTAATCAAACACCTGACTCTAGTTCTATAAAATCCCTGACTTTGTGCAAGTGTAAAGGTGCCCATACACCTTACAATTATCTGCAGATTTTCTGTGGTCAGATGGAAAAAGTGCAACAGATTGGCCCAGGTGGAGATTACTCCATCCACACATTTAAGTGTAGATGGAGGAATCTGTTGGACCTTTTCCATCTGACCATAGAAAATCTGCAGATAATTGTAAGGTGTATGGCCAGCTTAAGAATTGATGCTGGTTTGACGCTATAGGGTAGTCACACCAAATATTGATTTGATTTGGATTTTTCTTTTGTTCACTCACTTGAATTTTGTAAATTTATAACAATAAAAATATATATTTTTGAAAGCATTCTTACTTTACAGCATTTTTTCACACCTGTCTAAAACTTTTGCACAGTACTTTATATGTTAGTACAAGATTTCTCTGGAGGTATCTGATCTAGCGCTTCTCTATATAAATAACATCCAAAATTCAATTTTTTTTTACAATTTCTTAAATGTAACCCCTTACTATGAGTGCGGGTTGTTAATGGAAGTCAGCTTGGTCTCACAGTGTAAAGCTGTATAGAACTGTGCATACATGTCACAAGGTAAGTGTCATTATATGGCCACTGCCAATGCTAGAGAAGATGACATGGGGTAGAACTCCTCGTGTGGCCAGCTGGAAAACATGTGAAATTAAGGAATATATGCTGCATATTTTCTAAAAGTCAGTGCAAGAACAGTTCAACATTTCAAACAAGGAGATATCTTTGAAAGCAGTACTCCACCCCTGACATTTTTTTTTAAATTTTGAGTAACATTTTGAATAGTTAGAACTTCGGTCAGGTTTTTAATGACAGAACTGTGCTCCACTAGGAAGACTCACTTTCTGTCAAGGTGGGAATACCTCTTATCGTGGAGTTCCAATTAAACATTTTTTTAACATTCAAGGAAATTAACTCCACTTCCCAGCTCAAGTCCTCACAACAGCCTTGCACAGACCAGAAAATATGTCAGCTTACAGCATAGGCTGCTTTTATCACTAACTCCTATAGAGAATCCAGAACAGAGTATATTAGCACATTGCTTGGTAAGTACTTCAACCAGGGATACTATCACAGGTATGTGAATGAGGAATTGCCAATCAGGTTGTGGGGCCATCCAAATAAGTTCCTTTGGGAGAACCCTCATAAATATGTATTTACATATTAAGCCATGGAATAGTATTCTGCTATGCAGAATAAACCAGCAAAAATATTTAGTGGATTTCTTTAGAACATGTCACTGGGCATTCAGTTAAATTGCACTTGAATCTCTTAAAAGTCTGTCACTCTTCCAATATTTCACTTTGTTCTCAAACAAGCACCGTCTGCTTGCTGCTAATGAACCAGCACACGGCTGCGACCCTAATTTGCCTGCTACGTATCTCTCACCTTGGCTTGCCACATATGACGAGTTTTCCGCCTGCCCTTTTTCCTAGTCTGCCTTTTATCCTCTGATCCATTTGTGCCTCCAGATGTGCTCTGTGACCATTTACAGTCCAATAAGCACTACATAAAAGAATTAAACCCAACACTATGCTGCCTTATAACGCAACTGCCACTTTGCACGCTGTGCTCTGATCTCTGGCAGAGGAAGAAACCAGAACATTGGCACTCATCCTGTTTGTGTGACACAGTAAGGGAATTATAGTGAACTATAATCCTGAAATATACATACATTCACAGTCCCACAGGAAATAGGACCTAAAATAGATATATGCATCATATAATTTACCAGGAAATTTTGGCGAATGCCTGTCATATCAATCCTACAGCTTGTACACTAAATTGTGTTCTACTTCATGGTCCAATCCAACATTAAAACAGGAGTTTTCACATTTTCTGTTTAAAGTGGATGCCAAAACTATTCACACATGCTATGTTTTATACCTGACCTGCACTGTACAAAAGCACTGTCAAAGAATTAAATACCGCACAAAAGGACCCTTTCTTAGGTATTTTGGGGTGATCATGTGACAGCTGCCTCTCTTTTCCCCAAGAACTTGGCAGTGGCTGTGCGTGGGAATTAGCAGCACCTAAAGCTCTGTACCGCTGTTACTCAAGAATGTAATGGGGTGGTGCTGGCTGCAACGCTGTGATAAGGGATGGACCAGCACTGAGACAGAGGAGGAAGATGCTTAGTATCTATACAGCACCATAATTCAGGGGAAGGAAATGGTGACAACACTAGAATCTGAGAGCATTGTCCCCCATAGGCAGGAAGAGTCTAAATCAGGGGTGTCAAACTCAATATAATCAAGGGCTGCATCAACATTATGGTTGCCCTCAAAGGGCCTGTAAGACTATATAAATGTATCTAATCTTTATCAATAATTGCCTCTGCATTCGATTATCACTGGTTTTAGTAATAACTTAAAACCTAGATCTGAAAGTAGAAGTCTAGGAAATGGCCTGGTGGGCCGGATTCGGCCCCTGAGCCTTGAGTTTGACACATGTGGTCTAAACACTCTAATTATTGGCAGGATCAACAGGTCAGAGCTAGAATATGGCATGGAAGTCTAATCAGGACATGCAGATATTGAAATCTTTACCGCATTCACAGTTTTATAGAAATATTTTTTACATTAACCTGGACATACACAATAAATGTTCCCCATTCTACGACTCTCAGCTACTCCATTTTAAATTCCAGTCAAGAAGAAAAAATGTATCTGTGAGCTACAGATACTGGGAGTGTGCTAAAATTAAAGTTCGATCAACCTACCTTAAAGTTCCTATTTTACTGCAGCCGCAGCGCAGAGCACTTCACAGAGTCAGTGGGATTGTACAGTAACCTGTGCACTGTAACATCCTGTCTTCTACATCACTAGTCACATTTAAAAGTCTATGGCAGGTTTCAAATTGGATTGGTGGTTGTGAGAAAACATTTAATACTGCCATTTTTCACGTGCAGGCTTTACTTGTGTAGGAAGCAGTAAGGCGGGCATTCCACTATTGCAAGAAGACATGCTGTAGAACCACCAGAGTACTGACAAAAGTGAGTGAGATGGACTAATGCAATATAATAATGTCTGCATGACAACCTGAGGTAGGCTGTGTTTCCTGTATGCATCTCAGAGTTTATCGTGGACTTTCCATGAAAAGTGTAATGTCCGCTTTACTGTTAGTCCCTCAACCTCCATACCGAAATAGCAATTAAAAAATAGTTAAAAGTAAAACTGTAAAAAAAAAAAAAACTTCCAGGAGGCATAAATGGCATCACTGTGCCTCACCACTGCCTACCGGGAAAGCTGTGGGTACAGTATACTTGTTAACCACAGCGGCACACTGTGGTTCCTCTCGCTGGCTCATACTCTACTAAATACTTACAAAGTATTTATGATACTATCACACTAAGGACTCATGGCAAGTGTAAATACTATTAAGTAGACCTGAATTCAAAAAGATGGAGTGGAAGTATTCTATGTTACAGGGATATCTAGAAATGTTTGTGTCTAAGCAGTATCAGAAAAATGTTACTATTTGTCGTGACTTCCTCCTGAAAAACAGCAGTATACTTTCTGTGCCTTGGCATTTCTGTATCTACAGCCTAACGCCTCTTTTACAGAGGTGGCCTGATCGGGTCCACCTGTCAGTTTTTCAGGCGGATCTGATCAGATGCCCAATGTAAGTCTATGGGTAGTCGTGTGTAAACAGGCAGGCGTCCGTTTACACCCAGTTGCCCCTGGCTCCAGCCAGGTCCGTAAGAGCAAACAGATCAGAGATCCATTTCGCCGGACCTGATTGTGCCGGATTGGGGGTAATCTGATGTAAACGGATCAACATGAGTCCGGCAGTTTACATTTTTGTCTCCATCGCAAGGAAAAAACTGTATGGACATGGATGTCACAGCCGTGACATCTGTTCTGTACTGCTATGATCAGGAGGGGATCCGTGCACGGATCCCTTCCTGATCAGCCCATGTAAAAAGGGCCTTATAGGTGTATATCTGCTATGTAACATTATTACAGACACTCTGCCTAGTGAAAAACTAGTGTCCTCCACTTGGCTTTTTTGGCCTCACCTTCCAAAGGTCAGGGTCTCTTTAAGGCCAATGCTGTCACTAATGTCCTGGGGTAGGAGGATCCTCCTATGGTGCAGTATTTGTAGAACCTTTTTTGCCATGTTTGACAGCAAAAATGGTAAAGAAGAAATGAATCTGAACACACAGCCGGTTACACTGGTAATACCAAGCCCTGTCTGGAATTACAGTTCATTAATGTGACTCAGCATGAATGAGAAAACCTCAATTGAGTCACAGCATGATGTAACTTTTATTCAAGATGTGAAAACGGTCAGCTCCCCATGCATTGAAAACTCCAAGTATGATCTACTTTGGGTGTTCCGCAACTAGTTTGCCCAATTTCAGGTCATTTTCTTAAGGAAGATCAATCCATCTATTAAAACAATGTGACATTTTTGTTGCACAGAAATACCTTCAAAGAAATAGGTGTAATCAACAGAAAATGTATGATCTTCAGCATCTAAAGTACATGTATACTCAACTCATTAATGTACTTCAAAAGACAGAAGAGAAAGGTAAGAAGCAGCTTCTAGAGTGGTTTGTATCAGTTACACAAGCTAGCTTAGAGGATTTAATGACCATTCAGTGACAAGGTGACCATTATACTCTGTAGTTAGAAACTAGTACATGCACATAACTCTCCAACTCTCACAAGAATGAAATGCTACAATGGCTGATCATCTGATCTAAACTTTTTGAATGTGAAGGTAAGGAGGGTGTTTATTTTAGAAAAAAAAAAAAGACATCCTTTTATACTATATATAAGAATAATTTGAAACTCATAATATACCATTGTTGCTGACTATATGCATTATGGATACTAGGTAAGTGTACCTAATAAAATGGCCATGGACTGTATATATCTGAGACAACATTATATTCTTCACTTAGTTCACGGAAATATACCCACAACATTTTGTTCTGTTCTCGGCTTAGTTCATGGAAATACCACCACAATATTTTTACTTCAATTTATTACAAAGTCAAGACCAGTATAAAAAAAGGGAGATAGAATTACATGACTCCAAGGCTGAAAGTTCTTCAAACCGTTTTTTTTTTTAAATGAAACAGAATTCTATCCTCCCTGTGCATAATATTTGTGCTCTTTTAGCCAACTTTAAACAAGTGAGTAGCAGTGGGATTTTTTTTTCCAGTACGGCTATAAACAACATTTAAAATGCTAAACATATGTCCCACACATGCAATTATTGGAAAGTTTTGCCTCGTAAGAAATATAACTGAAATGGATTTTAGCTGGTAAAAGGGACAAGGTTAATTAGTCTTCCCCCCC